>NC_083544.1:2149583-2456666 GCF_018135715.1 Danaus plexippus | reverse complement strand
GTCGCGGAAACCTAATTGATTTATGTTTGCTATACAGAATTGTGAATGTTGTTTAGGTCAAATAAAGCAGTCTGGGATAATCAATACAAAATATAAGTAGTAACTAGAAGCCACACGTAGCTGGTGTGTGTATTAATACAGTTTTATCACGATAAAGAAGCAAATTTTTAGGCTGCAATATACTAGAATTAGCTGGGACAGCGCACATTGATTTTGATTTAATCACAGGACTACCTTAGACATTTAAAGATAATCATATTTAGAATTAAAAAAAAAACTATTCTCTGATATACATATATAGGCGATCCCATCCTTTTCTTATTTGTTTTAATTTTATTTGTTTTATTACTATTGTAATTTTTTTTTAACAATATCAATTAGAAAGTAATATGCTACGTTACTTCTTTGTCTATAAACACATGTGTCCCTCCTGTACAAATTGTACGCACAAACATTTAGTGCATACAATTTCTACACTACATTAAAGCGTATCAGCTCACAAGATGGTTTTCTCTTTCCTATTTTTCGAAATTGCCAACATGCAATTTTTTTTTATTTTTAATACCACGTTGATTTCAAAAAAGTGTACACTTCGATATATGTTAATCAGTCACCTTAATCAACAGTACAATACAGTATTACAATAGTACAGTTTATACCAATGGCGTCACTTGCGTGTTGGTACACTTTAAATAACTGAAAACAACTATAGACCTTGTTCTGCCTCTCATAGTTTTCTGCAAGTTCGTAATTTTTGAAGAAACTGTTACTTCTAATGTAGATTAAGTTGTGCCATCTACGACTGAGAAATATTAAGATGTAAATCTATCCGACGTAATAAATCTTTCGTATGGTAACTTCCTATGTTAGAGGATCATTCATAAATCGAACGATATAATCGTGTCAATGAATAATGATGAATAAAAGAATTTAAGCCCTCTGCGTTTAGTTTTTCAATTCAAATTCGTCAAACGGTACTCACTATTTTTCTATACAGTTTAATGTTATCCTGTGTATGTGTAGGTAACACCTGGCACACCAGCTGGGAAGGAGCTGGTTAGAGGAGATATCATAGCGAAAATTGACGACTACGACGCCAGAGATCTGCGACATGAAGATGCACAGAATCTGTTTAGAAACGCACCAAAACAAATTAAATTAGCTGTACAAAGGTAATTTATGAACACATCAAAGAGAATAATCATCCGCATGAATAATACATTTGATATTTTTTATATAATTTTCTCATAAAACATATAACTGTTATATGCCAATCTGTTTTAATAATCTATGTGTCTGAGAGTAAACACAATCCTTGGACTAATTTCAATTTAATATGTTGCTCTACATTCAGCACAGAAATATCACGAAATTAAATTGGTTCATGTACACGCTTTCAGATCCATTCATATTAATGGATCACTAATTTATCATAGACAAATAAATCTAAGTTATATTTAGAAGATGCGTTAATTTGTTCATTAATTTAGCCCTCAGACACGACGATCACTGCAATGAGAAAATTACTCGAATATCAGATAAACTATCGGAAAATTAAGTTATTGTTTCAAAGCTTTAAATAGTAGGTATTAGTTCTGACATAAAAAACGTCCAATTGTATATAATATGCGAGTTTGCACATAGGACCTGTCCAAGCTCGCAACTATACAGTCTGCCGCACTCGCCCTCAAGTTACTCGAGGGTTTCAACCCCCAACTATTATCGTCAATATTTCGAGTAAGACAGTTACGTCTTGTTAAAGAGCTTACTGTATTATGTAGTTCGTATTTATTTATATTCTTTATTTGGTGTAGCATGGTTGCTCTTAAGGCACGCATTACATACATATCTATGTATAACGTATCTGTTTTATTAGATATATTTTTCTTATGTATGATATTTATAAATATTGATGTTATAATAATTATATATGCAATGTTAAACAAATTCTGATAATTAGCAACTTAACGCTTTATAAGTACATATAAGAGTAGTCATTGGTTTTAAATTTATAAACATCTTATTGATCAGTTTAAGAATTCCATATTATATGAACCTAATCACATATATCCTGTAACAAAGTAGCATTGGCTTATTGTTTCTATTGTTATGACAGGTAGCATGTAGTGTAGAACTATAAAATTCTGTAACTCTGTCTCAAAATCTTTTTAATTGTAATTATTGTTAGTACGTTCTGCTTCTGTTAAATCTTCTTCTTATATGGTGTTAAGATAGTTATGATAAGTAATGATCATCTTTTGGTTCAACAATACTCCACTTGTTCTGTAGGGACGTGAATCGCGACGGACACGGGTCGGCTGCGCTTGCGCCGCGGTCTCCTCTACAAAGCGTTCCACCGCCATTCAGGTACGAATGCACATAGTAACTGGGCTTTAATTAGGAATATTCATTATTTATGTAATACTTTATTTAATTAAATATAATAAATTGATATCCAAATACATTCTAACAATGGATGAAAAAAGAACTAATTCCTAAATTATGATACCGAAAGAAAAATAATAGACACTCGTTTTATTTTTTTTTATATTTACAAGTTTTTCAATAAATCAATTTAAAGAATACTCTTTAACTTATTTGTTTGTAGCTGATTGTAATTAAATTTTCTAGCTAAAGCTAAATTATAACAGTGTTTCTTGTAACCTGTTCTTATTAACTATGTTTACTAAATTAATTAATTATTTATTCAGATAAATCTCTGACATTAAGCTCTGAATGTAATAAAACTACTCGGCCATATTTGTCCTTAAAAAATAACTAGAAATCTCATGTTATATAAATGAAATAAAGTAATCCCGTTACTTAGGTTATAATTTCAAGTTTATTTATAAAATAAGCTCAACTCAGAATCATTAATATTTTGATTAAAAAAAATCCAGAGTTTTTGTTAAAGCGACAATAACAAATACGTTAATGACAAGGTCGGAACGGTTTTTAAATACTCAGTTAACTATCTATATAAGATTATGTATATATAATAGATATAAATAATCTGATCAAAGATGGTTCTTTATAAGTATTATCATTCTCAGAACCCCGAGTCCTCTGCCGGCTACAGCTTGGCGCGGACCGGAGTCTCTTCCACGAACTCCTCAACCCTTCCAGCCTCAGGTCGAAGGAGAATATAGAACCTATATATTGTCACCAGAATCTCGCAATGATGACGGAGTAGTCGACGAATCGATTACAAGCCAGGTTAGCAAATTACACCTTTTATATCTGGACATTTTATAGTAGTTTTCACAACATACTATAAATTGTTCACACAGTACTATAAATTGTTGAGTCGTACGGATAATAAAAATTGTATTTAACAAAGACGAATGTTGGTTAAAGTATGAGAAAAATTGTGGAGATAATATTCTTATCGTTATCGAAACGTAATTAAAAAAATATATCAAAATTACTACACACTATCATATTGAATTATTTTTCATTTCAATCGAACAAATATTTGTTTCAACAATTATTCGTATTTAAATTCAATTCGCTCAGGTAAATAAATTTATGTCAATTGAATAAAAATAATGTTTTATTGTTATAATATGATGTTAAATTATAAGAAATCAGATACATTATGAGGAAAATTTACTTTCATCAAAGATGCAATTACGTTTTATGAGTGTCGAGTAAAATAACAAAAAAATTAAACAAGTGCGAGTCGGACTCGCCCATGAAGGGTTCCGTAGCAGCAAGTAGATGACATAATATAAAAGTTATTGTAGTGCGTTGTAACTTTGATTGATGTTTTATAAAAAAAATTAACTTGGTTTTACATAATTTTTGTATGAACGGCAAAGTTGTATATGCGTTTTTTGAAAATGTATTATTTCTTAAGAACTCATAATGATATCTCGTTCAAACCAATTTTCGTTGAAAGTTTCCATTGAAATTTACAGCATATATTTTTTTTAGTTTTCTCACTCTCTTATTTTAAAAGTTAGAGGGGGGGGGGGCACTTATTTTTCCACTTTGGAAGGGTTTATCTTTCAAACAATTGATTTTGACGAAAAATGGTTTTCTTAATGTCTTTTCTAAAGCCCTATCCATAGACACCCATCACGTGTACCTGAAATATTATTTTTTTGAATCAGTTCCATGTATGGAGTGGTTCACTTTAATTTTATTAATTTTTATTCAAAATTCGAATAGCGGTTACCAGAATACATCAACCGACAAATTTTCCACTATGTAGGCCCGACAGTGGCTGTGACATACGGACGGACGGACAGACAGACATGACGAATCTATAAGAGTTCCGTTTTTTTATCTATAAGACTAAGACTAATCTATAAGACTAACTATTTTTATCGCAAATGGGATTTTGAAATGAAACATCAATTTAAAAATAAAAACAGAAATACCGTCTTTAAGATAATTCTCTTTAAAAAAATGTAAAAATATCGCATTATGAACTATTTTCTTTATAAATGAAGAAAAGGACACTTAATAAAAATTAATAAAACTAACCTAATAAGACTATAGTCTAGACTCTAGGCGATTGGATATTAATTTTTATGGCTACCAAAAGGAATAATAGTTTTATAAATAACTCACGAAATGAAAACAACAGATAATAATTGTTCTAAAGGTTACTTTAACCCATAATGTTACTACTGAAAATAGTTGAGTTATAGGTATAATCAGTGATTTAGCAGAAGATCACGACTTGTAGAATGTATACTTGCAAGTATTTATTAACATGCTAAAATACATATTTACTCCAATTTATATAATAAAATAAATCTAAGATTAATAAAAAGTAAATTTTTTCCGACTTTTATAATATTCGTTCTACTTCTCGCCTTGCCAAATGCCAACTTTATATTTGTGTCATTGACCTCTAAATTCTTGTCTGAAAACTGACGCCATCTTGTCACTATCGAGGTCTCAAGTCGTGGTTTTAAGAATTTAATCTGTCAATGTCAAGATATAACAGCTGTTAAATTAATTATATTATCTTTTTTTTTTTTATTGACAAAAGCTTTTACGCAATAAGGACGGTTTTAACACTAAATTAGTTCTAGTCGTCCGACATCTACTTCCCAGTAAAATAGGTTAACTGAACTACTTTTAAACTAACTTGAGCATTTATAGTCTGGCTTCCCGCCAGATATTTTTTTTCTATTATTATTAATAATTAGTTACGACGTATTTCCTCTATCATATAACGAATTAGCGAATCAACCTATTATGTTTGTCAAATCATAAGAACCTATTACACGCCAAGCTCTAGAATATTCTGATTATAGCCTTGGTCTGAATCATGTGTAGCTGAAATAGAATCGTGACGAATTTTCTATTTAATAGACACTTGAACAATTTTATTGGTAATTTGAAGTAAAAGAAGTCTCGTATCACTTAAGGATTCTTATCATTAATATACGCAATTATATAAACATTTATTGATAAAATGAATAGACGCCCACTCCGAGATAGCTTTTATTAGAGGGTTTGATATAAATAATAATAAATATTCGGAACGCAAGGCTCTAGGCGTAGGTTAGCGCCCACGTTCCCGCCAAGTTACCCGTCATATTTCCAAAATAGAATGCATTGAATTGCCGTTTACTCTGGGGGAGCTTTTGGAGTCGCAGTCCGCGATCGCTCGTTCGACGACACGTCCGCGCTAACAAGCGACACTATGGCGGTCAACCCCAACTTCTTCCCCAACGGATACCAGGATCCCATGCATCCAGAAGAGGAGGTTGTCACCAACTGGGTGCGTCGCTAATATCAAATCATACATATTCAGCCGTGATCAAAAAAGTATTTATGTCGTGTTCATCTAACCCATATCAGATAAATTACGTAAATATATTATGATCGAATAACAACATAATAACAAATTTATATTCATTAATGACTTTTTATAGTATTGGCGGATTTTCTATATAGTGATATTATTACGACATATAAATGCAACATAGTGAATAATTAATTATTAATTTCTCTTACGAATTTATATGGACTGAGAATCCCAGCACTTTATTTTTATTTTCTTTAGGGTTCATTTCGTATTGCCATATAAAACGGGAGTATCCAATGTCTTCATAGAAACTGTTATTTTAGCAGCCAAGGGCAAAAGCCAAGCCAAAGTTCACGTGTCGAAAGGAAAAACAAACGGAGAAAATGTCTAAACTAGATAAGTACGTGACAGTGTTTAGAATATTGCTAGACATGAAAATAAATTGCTAGACATGAAAATAAATTAGATATTTAAACTTACGTTTTAAATCAACTGTAGATGGAAAAGTAAATTGTTCTATATGAATACATTATATTGGGTTTTTAACCTGTAGCTAATAACAGAATTTTTCGTTCATATCGCTTAAGTAACTCGCTTTTCATAATAGCGTAATGCTGTTTAAAATTATCCATAGGATATTATGTAACACAAATAATATGTACTCTAAATATATTGCTTGAGATTTCATTTTCCTAAATCATCTTCAATCTGTTATTTTGACAATTCATACTACAAATAAAACGATATCTATTGAAATCTTTAACATTTTGATACGAAAATTCCAGCCGCGATCTATTTGAATATTATATGCCTTGAGTAAATTTAGAGACTTGAATTTTATGAAATAGCACTATTAATATATCTTGAGAGGTTTAATGAGAATTATATTCGTTTCTCATACAGCTAGTTCCCATATCAATAGATTCTACTAGATTATTATGATTCTACTAGATTATTATGATTCTACTAGATTATTATGATTCTACTAGATTAGTTATTACGATCGATCTTTCATGTTTGGAGTTTTGTGTGAAGAATATGAAATATCTAGCATAAAGAATCCCAAAAAATAAATGAATTTCAGGCATTACGTCAATGTCTAAAACGCCTTTGTAAACATTTAACGTACAGAAATAACCAACGTAACTCATTTGTTCGCCCATTGGCACATACCACGACTTTGAACGTCGGCGTCATAAAGAAAAACCGAAAGATATTACTCTAATGTTGGAACCACAGTCCTTGGAATATTTGATTTTATGATGCATTCACAATGCATGAGTTTTATGCGTAATGCAAAAGGACTTATTCGTTATAACCTCCACTTGATAAATGATAACATCTTTCATATTTTTACGACCGGCCAAGACCTAAATGTGAACGATCATGCGAGAAGCTGAAATAAAAGGTGCTTAAATTATAAATGTGGCCAGTAATATTGAGAAATTACCTTGGAATTAGTTGTTTTGTTGCCAAAATACGTCACATTTTATATTATTAATGACAAAAACAAAAATCTGTAAAGTTTAATCTAAAAAACAGTTGCGCGCCTAATGATTGACGCGTCCAAATACTTAATTATTGTTGTTTTTTACGTATTAGCCATGGTTATAAAATATTATGAACTGAATCTTATATAACAATCAAATTGGCACGGATTTGACAAAGAACATTTCAACGACGCATGTTGAAGTTTCTATGCTTTTGTATATATATTTGTGTAATTCAAACGTAACTTACAGCCTTACCGTACGACCCCGTTGGTGCTCCCAGGGGCGAAGGTCCGCCGGGAGCCAGGACCCACAGAGAGTTATCTGCGTCACCATCCCAACCCCGCAATGAGGGCACCACCCCACCACGACCTGCGGGACACGCTTATGAAGCAAAAGGTGAGCTTGTAACGAATACAAGACAATATTATAAGTAATATTATTTTAACACAGGAAAACGTCAGAAATAAATTATGTTAAACATGATTGTAAAATACAAATTGCCTAATATAACAGATATTCATTTAAATATACATATTGAAACGTATGCATGACATAAAATTGTGTTAAAGCTATAAACATGCCAGGTACTCTAGCACGCACGCACACGCTCCAATTGCACTATTATGTAAAAACACATTTAGGCACTAAGTATGCTTCCATAATATACGTATTACATAGCAATTTACATGTACACAAATGATTCACGAAGTTAGACGCTGAATTACATAACATTAACACAAACAGAATCGTACGAAAATTTTATTGAACTAAATTGAAAACTAGGCTTCTTTAAAATATTAAAATAACTTGTAGATTAAGCAGTAACAGAATTAACTGCATTTTGTAACGTATAGATTTTTTATAAAAACTCAGGTGGCAGAATCGGTGTTGCAGCGAGTGGTCGGTGAAGAGAATAAGGTGGTTTAAAATTGTGTGAAAAATTAAAAAAAAAAAAGCTTACGCATGATTTTTTTAAACATCATACATAAAGCCAGTCTTCTTTTCATCACTTTAACTAATGGGACACGGAAATGAATATAAATCAAATAATATTTCTTTATTATTTCTAGTAATGCTACAATAAATATTTCTGTGAAACTAATTCAAGGAAATATTCATGTGTTCCAAGTTCATCTTACCTTCATAGTTGGATCATTTCTTTTTACTAATGATATTATTTAATAAATTATAATATCGTCGTCTGTGTTAATTGCAACCACTCTGTGTATAAATATCAATTACCTATTCATAACCTAAAACCAGTCAAAAACTAATTATAAAAGTGGTTATTCAATTGATAATGTAAAACAAACTCTTATGACGTTAACGTATACAATATCAAACAGAGATAACTCTGTGGTAAAACTTTGTTTTTATATATCCTAGGATGTTAAAATTTTATTAACAAATATTTTTTGACAGGTTGTTCACAAGCAGTTCAACTCGCCAATCAATCTATACTCGGACCAAAACATTGCCAATTCGATCAGACAGCAAACATCGCCTCTGCCGTGAGTATATAAACATAAATAAATGATTAGTGAACTTATTAAAACTAAAAGTATAGCGTCGAAGGTCACCCGAGTATTGCTCGTCTTAGAAATGAATTTCAAGATCATGGCTGTTTGCCAAACGAAAATACCTAACATTTTGCTACATCTACATACCTACGTACTAAATTTTATATAGTAGATTTCACGTACCTATGTGGTAAATAAATTTTACATACTATTGTGGCGGTAATTATATTTATATAGTCTTAGTTATGACAAGTAGAATGACTATATTATACATTAATATAAACTATAATAATTCATTTGCTATCCTACTGAAAAGCAAGATGTCTGTGACACGACACAACACAATTCCTCTGAAATGCCCTTCTTACAAGTCATAAATTTTGTTTGAAAGTGCCGTATTAGTAAACGAACCTGGACTGAATCCTAAAACTTTCTGGAGTGTTCGTTGTGAAATCGAACCGTGTTATATAATAAGGTATTTCTTTACTTAGCTCTAACGGGTATTACGGACGGCCGAAGGTTGTCAAGAGGCAAGTGTTTTACTAAATACGCCGCCAAAACAACTGTCGACTCCCATCTCACATGACGCCTTAATGCTTTTTTATTTTTACTTGCTGTCTTTCGATTCCTTCGAACTTCTCTCAAGCCGAACTCCGGTTACAAAGTCGACAAGTTGCCAGCAAATACTAAGACGACAGTGTATTAGCCACATAGCGCGCAATTCACGATAATATCGTGTGATGCGCAAGCTGTTAGTCGTTATGTGTAACTAGTTAATAATTTAATGTTAAGACATAGAAACTGTTCTACACGATTAATTTTAGTATTTTTATCGACCTTTCCTTCCTTAAAACCAAACACTAAACCGTAAACGCGTACGTTGACTAACCGCCCCGCGGAGTTCTAATCGTTTCTGTCTATGATTGTGTTGCGCCCGCTAACCGACTAAACACTAACGTCCGCCATCCGCCCCGCACCACAACATGCAGCCACAAGCCGACGGTGATGTACGACCCGGCCAAGTCGGAGACCTACCGCGTGCTGCAGGAACAGAGCCTCGGAGACAACGTCAGCGAGGTGCCCTCGCCCGCCACACAGATCTTCACGCCGCCAGTCGCTAAGGTTCTTAGCCCACATTATCTTTCATGTTACCTTATATTTACTACAATTCATCCAGAACCTAAAAAAAATAAAAAAAACAATAGTCGATTCTTCAAATTAATTTCGATTTGTTTGCTATCAAATAAATAATTACTAAAGAATTGGACTATCTTCATTTATTTGTTCGAATAATTGTTTCGATTCCTTGGTAATAATCGTTAAAATATTTTGTTTAAACAGCAGAAGCCGGTGCCACCCAAACCAATGAAACAATCAGAGGCTCAACCAAGCGGCAAGCAAACGACTTTTGTAAGTTCAGGGATAAAAACAATATAATTACTATTTCAAAAATTCTCTTTAAGCATGACAATTTAGAGTGTCAAATCGTTGCAGGTGAATTCCCTACAGGAAGAGCATATCCAGCAGTCAAACTCATTTAAGCGGCTCATGTACCACGTGCTCGGAGAAACCGAGTTTTAGATCAATAAAACTAAACAATACAGGGTTTTATCAATACGAATGTATTAAATAAAACATCTGCTATGACGTACGACTGTCAGAAACTTAAAGGAAGATTGGAATTGCGGGGTGAATAACCATAAGACTAACCAAAATTTAATAGGATGAAATATTTAATGCTCCTTAAAGTGTGTTATTTTTCGGTGTATTTTCTAATGCTCGAGTATTAGCAATATTATTTATGTTAATAATAAGTAGGGGAGTAACTTTTAATACTAAGTGTTGATTATCTGTTTGTACAGAAATATTATTTATACAAATGATTAAGATGATGAGTGTACAATCTAGTCACAACGGCCCGAGCTCAGGTCGCTACGAGAATGAGATTCGATTTTGAATAAATTATTTATTTTTACCTAATGTTTTAATTCATACCCCAAAATAAACAGTCACAAGTCTCAAAATAACTATATTTTTAACCTGGAGTTAACAATTTACACATAACAAAATAAAATACAGTCTTACAAATTTCATGAACGATAAGTACAAATCGAACGAGAAAAGAATTTTGAGCAAAAAAAAAATGTAAGCAACTCATATCACAAAATAATAATAATGATGTTGACGGATATCACAAATAGGGGACAGATAATAACAAAAGCATACTTAAAACAAAGACATACAATAATTATTAAATAAGGCACTGAATACATTATCTGAATGTTTAATAAAAAAAAAAACAAATGACTTTGGAATTTACCTTTACAATAAAAAAATATATATAATCAGCAATCAATTGAAAAAATACATATACCTATATATCGGATAAGACCACGCGCACACTGCTATTAGTTAATAATTAGCTATACATATAATCACTAAACAAAAATAATATGTTAGATTTATTTCTTTACACATGTATGATATTGGCATAATGTTTTATATTGGCAGTGAATGAAGGTGACAATCGGAATTATTTATAAATGTTCATTGACAGCGCGCGCTCGGCCTTTGTGTTAAATTAAATGACATAATATAATTCACATAGTAAACTATTTACATGATTCATGGAGGTCGATTATGGCCTTAAATAACTAACATTACACAAGATTTGACTTAAAATTGAATGAAAATCATATATTTTGTACATAAAATTGAAACGAATAAAATTACGTGCTTTAAACGACTAGCAGAAAAATAACAATTAGACGTCTTCATGAGAGTGACATTTCCAATAACAATACAAATATGAATCAACCAGAAAATTTATTTAATAATATGATTTGAATTTAAATGAAAGAAGACATTTTGTGAAATCAAATAAGCCTCTGTTACTTTAGCACCAAGTGACGAATGTATTTAAAAATTATTTATCTAACTATAAATACAATATGTCGCTCGTATTTATTATAAGGACTATCTAAATGATTACTATTAATTACTGAAATGATGTAAACAGAGCTGAAAGGAACGAATTCACGACACATAAAAAAATGGTATTGTCATAATCGCACATTGAAATATATAAGGATTCTAAATCTACTGTTATTCAATATTACAACAAAATTAATGGAAATAAATTGAACATTTAATGGATACATTGTAACGATGACTAACAGTAAATTTAAATATTTAAATATTTTCCTAATAAATGTTGATCATTCCACAGTTTCGGGTGTTCTGTACAAGTTCAAAGGTTCGGGTTTTCATGCATAATTGATTTAACAAATAAGTTTTCTATGTGAGAAGACTGAAAAAATAATTTTCCATTTGCAAAAAAACTATGACACAGCCGACTATAAAGTATAACAAAAAAAATAGTTTCATTTACATATTCCAATAATTAAATGAATACTAATGTTCCAACATTCTATTCAAAGTAAGACATTATCCAAAAATAGTTTCAATAATAATTTCATGTGCAATAAACCTTAATTCATATTGATAAATAATAATTACACAATCCTGGTAAAATTGACTTATGAAATTAAAGTGATGTTATTTATAGACAGATTATAAATTAAAGAATTGTACACATACAATACATGATTATATAATTGTTAACAGTTTAATAAGTTTAGGGAATGTCCATGCTTGCATATTAATATATCATGTGTGCACAAAGCCTTAACTTAAAAAAAAGTAATAACTCTTTAGAGATCAGATCGAAAATTACATATGCTACGGTCAATGAGACAGGATAAAAAATGTAAATAAACATTATAACAAAATTTGTCTTGTCACATGGGCCTCAATAAAATAGAGAAATAAGTACTAGTTACAGTAAGAGATTCAGAAATGTTAGTAGTAAAGTATTATTTTATATAAAATAAAATTCTTATATAGATTCCTTTGTGTTAGAAATAGAAAAGCGTGAAGCATAGAGGCGGAACAAATGACAATATTTATGCAATAACTTTCGAAACTAACTTAAATTTATTTGTGAACAGAATTTATTGTTTGTACTTGTAGTGTCCTATAGTTATATAAATGCATCGGCTATTGTATGACTGTTGATTACATAGTATTCGACGAGCTACAAACATTATTTTTATAGCAAAAAAATTAAAATTTCGATTAGGACGGATATGGCTGAAGGAACATAAAGTTCAATTTAATTAAAATACCTTCCCAGGTGTATCCACAAAGGTATATTGAAGTCTCCTACTACTGTTAATAGTATAGAGTAGCTCGTCAAAATTTTTAAGCAAATAAACTATAATCTATGAATGTATTTACAATGATATTAAAAATTTATACATAATCTATTGCTGTGTCCTTCCACTATTTCATATTACATACATAGATAAGCTTTGATTCGTATTAAAACTGATAATTTTATATTAATATATTTCTCATATATTAACGGAGATCACAATTAGTTCCTAAGCATCTAATAATGTTAGATCGTTGAACGTACAAGCCTAATTAGGTTACTTATAAAGAAATTGTAATGAAAGGAAAATTATAGTACACCTACAAAGAAAAACTAGATCTGAGTATAATAATGACTGAGACCAAAATTAATATTGAAATTATTCTTCAACAACAAATACAATTGCACTTCACATATTGCACTATTGAATAAAGCCAGATGGGAATCGTTACTAGTGATACTATGACATACAGCCATCTATATTAAAAAAAATACATTGTATGACATTTCACATTATACAAGGCATAGGCATAAAGATATAATCCAAGTAGGTTTCATGTAACTAATATTGCTATTTTATGTTTGTGTGTGTGAGTATGCAGGCTTTATTTACACACAGACATGAATGTGTCACAATTTTAAACTTAAAAGTCATACATATTTTGGACTCAATGATTGAAATGCATCAAAAACTCATATTTTCCAACTACCCACATGATATGTTAAATGCATTATTTGTAACAAACCATAGAGTGTTAGGAATTTCATATATTCCAATGAAGATAAGGTATGTATTAATGATTGTGGATGTTTTATATTATGGTTATATTGTAAAGTAAATTGTAACCAACTTATATGTCTCGGTGTGACGATGTACCTATCATATATTTATCAATATATATATGTTAATAAACACCCAATTTTCTTCCTGTCCGCGTTCAATGACTCACATTTCACATTACTAAGTAAGTCCGTTATAACACGAGGATATGGCATAATTTAGAACACTAGAAGCTCCTGTAAAGCAAGAGTTCACACTGATAAATCACAGTACATTTCACTATACGATTCACTATGTGTCGTTTGTCGCGTCACGCACTATAGCTTGGTGGATATGATGTGCGGCGCGAGATCCGATCGCTAGTATACAGCTGGGTCTTCGTATAGCGTGAGGCCCCGGCCTCAGGAAGTAGGCCCGGGGTCGAGGGCCAGCCCCGGGCCCGGGGGGAGGAGGGATTCGCGCGAGGCCCGCAGGTTGGGTAGCGAGCGGGCCGCGCGGGCCTCGCGACGGGCCTCCAACACTAGCAGAGAACGAATGTCAGCCTCGAGCGGATCTACGCTGATGTGATACACGCCAGCCTGGACATTACAGTTACATTTTATATAACGACTCATAATATTGAAATATAAAATGAATAATGTAAATGATCATAGACACGAGCACGATTTGAGTCAACCTCCTGTATATAACGTTCTAGTTAATTTGGTCTGTTCGTGTAGATAAATTTTTCATTGTTTCTTTTCTATTTAAATAATAATTCAAAGATCAACTTGAGCTAAATCTAACGTTTAAAATATATGATATTTTATGAAATTCTTAACAAGAAAATAGACTAGTATTATTTTCTTTGTTACTGTTTGTTGAGAAAATAAAGAGGTGATTTAAAAATGCATAAGTTGTAATTTGTAAAAATCAAGAAGATGATTGATTGATGATTTTCACCGACATAACATTTATTTGGCTCTTATTAAAAATGTCTATGTATATATATTTCGTAACGTGTCAAAGCTGTAAAAGTATCAAACCTTTTGTTTACAACAATATCAATGTACCTCAACGGGAGGCTGTGACGTATCTTCGATGGCCACACTGACCGGCTGGGAGAGCCTCGTGTCCGAGAACCTTCTGCCGTCAGCGGGTTCTACTTCAGCTGGTCTCCTGTCCTCCGTGAGGGCCGACAGTCTCCTGTGGGGATTCCCTCTGTACGTCTCGAAGCCCCCGCTCTCGTCCTCCTCGTGGTAGGCGACTGGTGGTGGTAGGGGTTCAATGTTCGCCACCACCTGCCCGAGGGCACACCGCTCGCGGCGCTTGTGGCGTAACGGAGGGGAACCGCTAATAGGTATCTTCTCCGGCGCGTTTTGTATGAGGAGTATTCTGTTTAGAATTAAACACCGTTAAGATCACGCAATTGCCTTCTGATATAAATCTATAACTTATAACAATACCAAGGATACTTAAATTTTAATATTATACTTAAAAATGAAAAAAACACTCGTTGGCATTATAATGTCGACCTTCGAATTGATATAATATACATAAATAAGAAATGTAGCTTCATTGTCATGTAACGACAAATAGATAAAAAAAATATATACATATATCACTTCTGATGAAATAGATTATAAATTAAAGTTTTATACCTTCGAGTTTATTATTTAATTTATAGAAAAAAAAAATACAATAAAACCGTAACATTAAAGGCGAGATTACGTATATATTAGAAGATACAGAAAGTAATGTGATTAGTTATAAGTGGATTAATTATACATAGCAGTGAATTGACAGACGCTCTTATCATGTTGTGTCTATATGTGAGCGATGTTAAAACCTTAGTAATAAAAAACCTTAATAAAGAAAGTGCATAAAGATAAATATACATGGTTTTCATATAAAATGTATTAGATACATTAATTAATTTAAAACTTCACACACACACACACACTACCATGACTGACACACACACATATGTACATACGTATTGAATATTATTTACTTTATAATAGACAACTAAAGTATACTATACAGGGTGGAACAAATCAATGAGAAAAAAAAATAACACTTTTAATATGAAAATAAACATTATAATATTTAAAAATATTAAACTATGGTAATTTTATGTAGGATATAAATACTAATGTATAAACGATTGATTCATTAGATGATTATATATAATAAAAAAACATCCACGTTACAACACGTCACCTTTTACGAAACAATTTTACGTACCACAAGTCGTTCGGTGCACTACATACAAATTGTCTAGTTTTTTATCTATTAAACTTCACGTAAAGTATTTACGTATACTCGAAACTCTCCGTATGTAGTATAGCAAAAAACTAGTGGTAAGCTTAGTGATATAACTAGTGATATGCTCATTTATTATAAGAAATTATTTTCTGCTTACAATAAATGCGAGATAATTGATTTTAATTAGGACAAAAAATAATTATTTTAAAAGAATTTTTTAATGTTATTTATAATAATATATTAAATGATCTGTTTAGAGTAGGTACTGTTGGTTAACAACGAGTTCGCAAACTCAATCAAAACACAGACATAATAGATTCACATTCGTAATTCGCAAGTTATTGTATCAAATATATGAAAAACTCAAAAATGTATGTGTTCAATGACTATTGACAATGAAAACGAATGGTAAGGATGAAAATAAAACTAATAGTTGACGACAATCATATAAAACCGTTGAAATATATAGGATGAAAATAAAACTAATAGTTGACGACAATCATATAAAACCGTTGAAATATATATTTTTTTTAATTCACACATTTGACATTCATGACTTAGTTCGCTTCTAACATCCTATTCTGTCAACGGCTGTAAAACACGTGCCTTTGCCTTTTTATTATATTATTTATATCAATGGTTAATTTGAATTATGTTGTTTTTTTTTATATCTCATATTAATAACCAAATCATGTTGACTACAAATTTGTTAGATAAAAACAAAAACAGGTTTCGTATTTATTATTTAAATTTGCTTGTCTAAAAATATAATTTTCTAATATAGAAGAATATTAAAGTTGTTTTTTAAAAAACATATCTTATTATTATTTATGGTAATTTTTTTCGTTATCGAGCATAAGAAAATAAGCATAAAGTTATATTTACTTCTCATTTCCGCAGATAAAATATATAAATAATTACGATACATATCGAGCGCGTAAATTTCTATACTTTTTAAATTATAACCATAAAATATAATTTGATCTGAATGTAAAGCTTACGGGTGACGTTTAGCTGTCACCTGTGACGTGACACTCAATGTGACCGTCAATCTCACCTGTTATGCGCCCGCCATCTGTTACATAAATGCAAATACTGCCTGCACTGTATATACATGAACACGGCCCCACCAGTGAACCCAACCGCCACCACCACCAGCTTCGTCCAGAACGGCCACGCTGGAAATAAACACTTTCATATATTTACATATACACAGTATCATTTATTCTATATTTGAATTATAAAACCACGGTCAAACAGACTATTCCCTTTGTAAACGGCTTTCATTGTTCTATATTTAAAATATAAAAAAAATTACACATAGCATGTATGCTATAAAAGCAAGTTATATAATAGTTGAAAAATAAGAAGTATAAATACTATAATATGTTTACTTGCAAACAGTTTGTATTATACTACATTAAAAAAAAATCCCATCTCCATATTGACATACAGGCAGTTTGTAATATTTTACATTAAAAAAAAGAAAAACACTTTCATATAATGATAACACATTTTGTTATATAATTATTTCTTATTTTAAAATAAAATGAAAATAACATTCTTTGAAAATCATATTTTTTATTGTTTTCCTCTTTAGTAATTTTATTAATGTCGTGGTGGCCCGGAGGCCCGCCTCTCATACGTGAGGGGTTCGAAACCTGACAAGTACCAATGTGATCTTTTCCGAATCAAATATGTACTTTCTAAGAGTATTTAGACAACACTGACGGACGGTGAAGGAAAACAACGTGAGGAAACCTGGTCATATAATTTCAAATTATAAGATTGAAATCGCCAACCCGTCTTGACCAAGCGTGGTGATTAATGCTCTAACCTTCTCTATGTGAGAATAGGCCTTTTGTTCAGCAGTGGGCTCCGATAGGCTGATGATGATGATGATGAATTTTATTAACTTTTTTTAATTTAAATTTATTTTCGAAAAACGAAATAAAAAACTTATATATGATAATGAAAACATTTAAATTAGTTATTAAGTGAAAATGAGGTTAAAACTGAATAAATGCCTATTTGTTGTTTTTTTTTCAATTAATTAATACCGGTATAATTAAGTTTTTAAGCCAGTTTAACATAACAGACAAAAAAGGTCATCTTAGAGTGTATCCATAAAAAATAATTCATACTTTTCTGAATCAAAATAAGATATTTCAAGTCACTTTTCAAATTAAATAAAAAAGAATATAAACGGATGCCAATGTAATGAAATAAAGAAAATCTGTTATTAATTTTATTATGTATAGTAAAATTCATAAGACAATGAAAATAATAATGTCAAAGGGCAACCTAATTATTATGAAAATAAATACATAATTATATGTCCCTTGTTAGTATAATGTTTAAAGTTAAGTAAAATACACTATCTCAGTTAAAGATATCCGCTAACATCTCACACCAGAGTCTGAAGTGTGACGTCATTGTCGACCTTGATATAATTGCATAATGTACAACCATCGACACGCGACTTCTCCCCAGACGTTAAATGTTATCAGATTTACGATTAACAAAAATGTATGTGGCAACCCTGTACGGCCTAGTTACGTAATATATGAAAGTGTTATGCTTGTTAGGCAACAACATCCCAGGTTACGTGACCGGCCGATGATGTATTTTCAACAAATCTTTTGTTATTTGATTAAGAAAAAAAATTAAAGACTTATGACATGTACTTAAAGTCCACGATTGAATGCACTTATACTAATTAAATGTTAGTAAATACGTGATCTTTATCGTATCAAAAATTAATGCAGAGTTTTAAATTGTCTAGAAAGCACATGTATTGCAGACAGGAATGTTAATTTTACTGATATCGAAAACCATCTGCTGTTGGTAAGAATCTTTATCCGTTGTCTAATGAGGTCAAGATATATCAGAACGCATATTCTAAGTTGTCATCGTCACTACATACGGAGCGTCAACAGTTGTTTAGTATTAAAGTAAGTTATTTCATGAGAAACGGGAAACGCTTCGTCTGTAGTGTAACCATGCGAACCTAGAATAAGCATAAGGATGTTCTCATGTTCCCATATAAGCGAAGCAATAAAGTGATCCAAAAATTATCTAGCGCATAAATATTCTTTTAGGTACGAAATTTAAGTTTCGTTTTATTGTAAAAAAAAAAAAAAATTTTCGATAATGAGAACACGTCATACGTAACTTTATAATAACATATAATTTTATATTCAACCAATACGATTAGATAAAAAACAGGTACGATTCTGTATTAGTGAATTGAGTGACTTAATTTTATTTAATTTAAAAGAAAGTTCTCACATAAATTGCCATTTAACGATCGTACACACGTGAAGCGCTAATCGAATAATCATACACCCGAAATGCCTTACATCATTTTTTAAAAAACAACTGATACCTTAGACTGCTGGATCTATATTTACTAAACGTAGCTTAAAACCATCGCAAGGAAACTGCCTTCCAATTGCAAAAAGAAAACCGCATCGAAATAGGTCGTTCCATTCAAGAACTACGATGCCACAAACAAACACGCACGCACAGACGTCGAAATCACATTTAAAACAACATCAGTGTTGCGTCGGTGGTGAAAAAAAGTTACGATTTTATAAGAAACCGTTAAATTTTTAAAACAAAATGTTATCTGGAATACCTATTCATGGTTATTCTAAAATATTAATAATAATTATTCGTCGAATGATTCGTTATGTTCTAATTAAAAATACAAACGAGAATCATAAACAATGGTCGAATCGAAAGATGAGAAGAGAAATATTGTGACGTTTTATAACCGAAGTGTCCGATAACCGAAATAAAAGTGTCACCGTAACCGTAACCGACTTCTTTGAGTATTTTAAAATAGATTTCAAATACGATAGTTTGCAACGTATCGGTCTATGTTCAACAATAAGAAATATATACGATTTTATTCCTTTACGAAACTAAACCAAGTCTTAGTCTCAAATCAACATTACAATGAACAACTGTTGACGTAAATAAATGTATCACTCAAACCTATCCTAAGAAATCCTAAATCTGACTTGACGCCGATTAATAGGACTTAGTATTATTAATAAAAAATTATAACATACATAAGATGTATATCGCCGCCATTATTTCCTTGTAGTAAGGATTTTGACTTATTTGGCATTCATACTGTGTTTATTTTTAATATATAAATCAACAATAACATTGTTACAATTTTATATGTAGTGCTAGATGGTTAGTGTACCCCAGGGTAGTGTGCTCGAGCCATACCCTTTTTCTATACCCATAAGTCATATTTATGTGCCACGTGCAACATCTCATGACGCGGACCAGGTTATGCTGGTTGAACAGTCACTTCTTAATAAAAAATATTTCAAAATGTTACTTATTATATAACAGTATAAAGCTTCAACTGCCAATAATTCAGTCATCAATATCAGCTGATTGTAAAAAATGCTTTGTTATTGACATTCCAACTTTGTTTCCTCAAAAATTTTCCCCTTTGTTAATATCAAAAGTATTCAACCCCTTCTGCAACCACTTCTAACACAAACCCTTTCAAAGGTTTTCATTGCTGAACAAATCTAATAGACCACAGGAGACTGGTCCAAATAATTACATTTGATTTACTTCAACACTCCTAGATTATTTATTATTATAGTTATAATATTTTTGACCAACCTCAAAAAAAGAAGTACCTCAATTTCAATGTACGCATAAGATTCATTTCTGACATCAAGACATAACATTTCTGTTACTATACAATTTGTCTCTTGAGAAACTGTTTACAACTATGTATTTAAAATAATGTTAACATAACACCGAAAATATCATTTTCTGCTATGTTTCAACTAAATTTGTTAATATTTGTATTAAACTATGGTTCTAACCATATTAAGCCTTAAATATTTAACTATGTCATTAGGTCTTAACTCATAATATAGGATTTAATTCATCAAACTAAAAATAAAATATCAAGTTTATATTATATAAATTCTACCAAATATTCAACTAGTATAGTATCTGTGCTCTAAAATATTTACCTATGAGTCCTCTGTTGACCTCCTCCACAGCCCTCTCTATGAGCACAAAAAGCGACCACATTACACACAGGGCTGCCACACAATGGAAAAGGACAGCACAGCACAGACGACGACGCTCCACACCTGACATTTCCAGCAGACGCCACTAATGAAATTATTAAAAACATCAAGGAATTAATATTATCATGATACCCTTAGTATGAGTATGAAACAAATAACTAAATACAGACAGTATCTGGATTAACTATGACTGTAAAACTATTATGAATTTAAAACTGGTAAATATAAGTATAGAGTTTAAGACAAACTGTTGATAAGAGTACTGTTATTGCTAGAAATAACGAAAGTTCAGAGTAAATTTGAGGAATACCTCCGTATTTACAGATTAATTTCCAAAAACATTTACATAGACAATATATATATATATATTTCACTATGAAATCTAGAAAATATTCTAACAACCTTATGAATAAAGAAAAAATATAACATAATTATTACAACAATAATCACACTACATTTCTTAAAATGCAATATATTGTTGCAATGAAATCTTCAACTCAATAAAAACAAGCTTTCAATGTCACATTGTGAATACACTGAATAATAAATAAATCAATCTCACTTTTACAATTATGTATATGCTTTTATATATATTTTTTTGTCATATTAACATGCCAATGCATTATCATCGTGTTATAAATATTAATCAATGAAAAAATGTTAATTCAATATCATTTAATTAGCATCACTCATATTGCGGTAAAAAAGTTAGAATTGTTAATCGGCGCACACATGCACGTATATGAGAGTTTATATAAAAAGGTTTTATATTTAGCAAAGAGATTTAAAACTTTTTAATGATATCGTGTTATTGGTTAGGTAATATTAATATTGGCATTTTTTGGATAAGGCATTGCTAGATGCCTAAAATGTATAAAACAAAAGAGATTTATTAAAAGTAAAACTTAAATTTTGTTAGGCATGTGGTTCAACTATAGATTATCATAGTAAATTCTAATACTATTATAGTAAATGGATTTACCTCACTGAACGGTTTAATTTTTGTATGCATAATGAAATTAAATTTGCACAATTCACATGATCTCGTTTCAGAGGCCGTCAGCCATTGTTGAAGACAGCTTTGATGAACATACTTCAGACTCCCTGAAACAAAGACAATATTTGTTCCAAATGAATATGTACATTCAAAAAATAATTTCCAAGTCTCCATTTATTACTATTGTGTTATCTTAGCTTTGTTATTATATATCCAAAGACTGTTTATAGTCTGTATAGTCATCTATGATGAATGTTATTTAGTACCTCTTCATATTATTAATATTTATTCTTAGGATGGCCATCAAATATGTTAATGACTATTATGTAAACAACAAACAGCTGTTTGCTGATTCGTTGAAATAAAACAAAAACAATTAAAGATATGCTTTGTGTAGTAACAGTCGAGAGAAATCTGTAGATATAGCATGCATATTGTGAAATTATACATATGTAACGTATTGCAACACTCACCAGAACAATAGCATGGTGCTAGCAGTGGATTATGAACTTCGCTCTCACAATGGCATATCCTGCATATGTCCCCACTGGAATTGCTGCACGAGGTCTGACTGCTCCCGGACCCTGCGCGGACGGTTTCCCTGCCACATCCCCCGCCCCATTCCCAACTCTCGATATCAGATGAGTTCTTCACATTTATTTGCTGTACCGGCATTATGACTAGTTAGTCAACACGATTCCCGCACCATAGTATTCTCATAAATTAAATGAAAGAAACAAAAATTGTCTCATCATAACATTTAAGGTAGATTTTTTGAAAAATTCGCCGTTCGATGTATAAAGCACTCTCATTTAAAAACGAAAATTGGTATTTCTTCATATATAACCGAGAAGTAACGATTTCGGTATAGTAATTAATAAAACTTAAAAAGAAGTATTTTACATATTTAATATTTTTACACTCACTACATTGAAATGAGAAGACGAAAACATCAATAGCTGCATAGAAATATAAATATAGATTATTTAAGATACAGATAAGTTTAAAAGAAACTTGTTAAAATACATGTATAGTCTATTCAATCTTTGGATTATAAATGAATTTACTTTCAAAAGATTAGTAATCTCGAATTGTTTTCTTCTGTAAAGAGATAGTGTAACTACTATTATATCTAATATTTTTATATTTAAAAGAGGTAATTTACTTTTCACATTTCTCAAGTACAAAGGTAAATATTTTGTTAACCAATGCACCGAAAATCTTGTATTACAATAATTATATAAAAATTGGTGAAGAGAATTATAATTTCATTTAACAATGTTAAATTCTAAAATTGTAAAATTCATATTTATATATAAAGATATTTTTCAGGTTATAGTCTATGGTTTCGGTAGATTTTATAAACTGTAGGCAGGCTTGTCCTCAGTCTCTAATCTGTGTACATTCTTTTGAGAACCGTGCGGTGGTACGCTGCCGGTATAGTTCTTCTGTTGTGTGATCAAAATGAGTGTTTTACCAGAAAATATTAAGGCTGAGGCCAATTCAATTATTCATCAATATTTAAATAGTATAGACAAATCCTTAGCGAGTAACTTTTTAAAAATAACAAAAGCGGTAAGTACAATACGCATAATGACCACGTGTATTATAATTTCGGAAGACCCCACGTGTTAATTTATATTATTATAGTATAATAATCATATTTTGTATAAGTGCTTTACAACATTTATAATCTTAGATATAAATTTATTTCAAAGCATCTCTTATTAACACTTCTTGATATGTACTTCCGTGTTCTTCAATGGAGTATGTTGATTGAAGCCAAAGTGTAAAATTATTAAAAGTTACTTCAATTTATATATAACTTCTGATGAGTTCAAATTCCAGATATAATTATATATTTCCATACTTCATGTTGATTTTTCTCAAGTTTTATAAATTTTCGGGGAAAACTGAATAAATAATCGTATTTCTATATAGGTATAACTATTATTAATTATAAATGAATGTACAATAATTTTGCATCACATCTTTTTTTCTAAAACAGTATTGAGCACCACAGTTTGCCCTCGGTTTCACAGAAATCTTGGTCAAAAATAACCTTTTCGGCGCACGTGGGCAATAATTCGATGCTCAAGCTGGTTTAAGCAATCTGTAATAGATTATTTGTTTATACTATTTTATTCTTTTCTCACAATATTTAAGTTTTTTATTTAAAGTTATATCAATGTTTCCTTGACTTTATTAAGTGAAACTATTTTGTATTTTACTATTGAAATCTTAGCTCTTAATTTTTATGTATGTATGTCAATTTAATAGTTAACATTTGAATTCAGAGGCCATTTATGGTATGTAAGCATAAAATTATGGTAATTTATTTTTTATTCCAAATATTCTTATGATTTTGTTACAGAAACCCAGAGCTAAGAATCTGCCGTCTTTTGTTGATATACTTCAACAATTCAAAAGCCAGCAAAAGCCCAACAAAAAACAAGCTGAGAGGTAAGCATGGAGAATTAATAATAGATCACTTCAAGGCTATTTATGAACATAATGTTGTGTTTGTAGATATTTACTTCATAAGGTCTTTATGATGCTATAATAGTCACATATATTACAGCTCTGATGACTCTAGCGAAGACGAAAAGCCTAAAAAGCCTGTTGCCCAAATAAATGGTAATGCCCAACAGAAAAAGAAGGAATCCTCTGATTCAGATAGCTCGGAAGATGAGAAACCTCAAAGCAAACCTGCACCCAAGGTATAATTTAGTTAACTTATATTAATATTTAATTTAACACAAAATGATGAAAGGCTGTGATTGATTTATATGTGATATTATTTTAAACCTTCGTCACTACCTCTGATAACTGAAATTGAAATATAGGGATCATTAGTCATGTCGAGTTTTTGTGAATGCAAGCTTTTATTACAGTCTAACAATGTTGCACCGAAAGCTGCTCCCAAGAAAGCAGAATCATCAGATGACAGCGACAGTAGTGATGATGGTTCAAAGAAACCAGTAGCTCAGCCGGTGAAACCTCAAGCAAACAAGGCAGCTCCTAAAGTGGCTAAACAAGAATCTTCTGATGATAGCTCAGACAGTGAAGATGAAAAGCCAGCAACAAAACCTACCCCAGTCAAACCAGCTCCAGCTAAAGCCACACCAGCTAAAGCTACTCCAGCTAAAACTCCTCAAAAGAAAGCTGAATCTTCGGACAGTGACAGCAGTGATGATGAACCTAAAAAGCCAGCTCCTAAAGCAACCCCAGCCAAGAAACCTGTTGCTAAACCATCAAAAGCAGAAGAATCATCAGATGACAGTGATTCGGATGATGCCACCAAACCACCTCCAAAGGCTGCCACTGCCAAGCCCACACCAAATAAACCAGCAGTTAAGGCTGCACCCAAAAAACAGGAATCATCTTCTGACGACAGCAGTGAAGATGAGAAACCCCAACAGAAAGCTTTCCCCAAACTGCAAGCGGCAGCTGCCAAACCAGTTGGCAAGGTCAACAAGAAGCAGTCATCCTCAGAAGATAGTGATGAAAGTACTGAAGATGAAAAAGCCAAGGCTGCAGCGAAGCAACCAGCTAAACCTGCAGCCAAACCAACCCCAGCCAAGAAGAAACAGGAATCTTCTTCTGATGATAGTGATGATGAACCCCCAAAACCGGCCCAAAAATCTCCAGCCCCAGCCAAACCTGCAGCAAAAGCAAAGGCAGAATCTTCAGACAGCGATGACAGCAGTGACGATGAACCTAAAGCTAAGCAAGCTAAAGTAGCAACCCCGGCTAAACCTGCAAAGGAAGATTCTTCTGATGACAGTGATGAAGAACCACCTAAGAAGGTTCAAAAACCTGGCGCTAAACCAGCAGCCGCACCTAAAAAAGCACCATCAGACAGTGACGATAGTAGTGAAGAAGAACAAAAGAAGCCACCGTCTACTCCAAAAGCCAAGCCAAAGCAAGAGTCGTCTGATGATGATGATAGTGATGATGAAGCACCAACTGAAGTGCAGAAGAAGGAAAATAATCAGGTAAATAAAGCTACAATCATATACATTCTTAATGTCAGTACAGTTTGAAATATTAATTACCATACTGTGTTTTCTTTGATTCCAGTCTGAAAACGTCAAAGCTGGCAAGAAAAGGAAAGCCTCTGAAAATGAAGCAGAGCCAACACCCGCCAAGAAACCATATAGCAATTTTGTAAAGGTAAAGACAATTAAGTTGTACCAATATTATTTGTATGCTCTTAGTTTGCGGAGAAAAGTTATGTTACATTAAAATATGTACTAAGTATTGAACATTAAGTTGGTACAGTTGTTCTCAAATCTACACATAATAATGGATCTAAAGGTGTGTGATTATGAGATAAGGTGGTTAATATTATTTGGGTTAATAACATGCTATTACCCTAGTCATGTATAATGTCTATTTTAGGGGACCAATTGCTCATCAACACCCAGTGACAAAGGCCCAGAAAGTAAGCCAACTCCCTTCAGGAGAGTTGTCACAGAAAAAGTTGAAGTGGATCCTAGACTTAAAGACAATTCATTTGAAGCTAAGGTAAATGCCCTAAAAGTTGAGAAGCCAAGACAACTCCACATCATTTCATTAAGTGATAGCTTTATAACATAAATAACATTGTCAGGCTCTGTGGCTTATATTTTGGGCATTTACTTTTATCGTCATTTAGAAATTACGTAGGGTTGTCTTGGTGTTAAATTTTATTTATCTCTGTCAGGAAGGTGAGGATGACGCCGAAGAAGACGATGAACTCAACAAATCTGGAGGCGGAGGTGGACGAGGGGGAATGAACCGTGGAGGCTTCCGCGGCCGGGGAGGGTTTAACGATAGAGGGGGCAGGGGTGGATTCGGCGGCAGGGGAGGCCGCGGCGGCTTTAATGATAGGGGAGGCCGGGGCGGATTTAACGATAGAGGAGGTCGGGGAGGTTTCAGAGGCCGTGGGGGATTTAACGATAGAGGGGGTAGGGGAGGACGAGGAGGGTTCGATCGTGAAGGTCGTGGCGGAGGTCGTTGGGGAGACAGGGGTGGGAGGGGAGGACGGGGTGGCCGCGGTGATAGACACTCCTGGGGAGGGGACAGGGGGGGATTCAACAAAGGCGGGTTTAATAACAGAAAGAGTTTCGGGGACGGCGGCGACCAACAAAATAAGAAAGTTGTATTCGAATAGATAGGTGAGAAATGAAGGCAAATAAGATAAAAATGAAAAGTTTAAATTCGCTCGACACAAAAAAAAATACACAATGCAAACCATTGGTTACACAGTTCATTTCATTCAAAATTATAGAACCCCTTTATAAAGACAATGACGTCATACATATTTATGATGTATATTTGTAACCAAACAGTACGGAGCCCGCGGCTCGTGGGGCGAGCGCGCTAATCAAGACTTGAAGCACACACGCGGCAAGTCATTCAAACACGAGAAAACAAAGAAAAAACGCGGTTCCTACCGGGGTGGCGCCATCGACACCGGGGTCCATTCCATTAAGTTTGAGGATTGACATACAATGAACTTATGACATGATTCATACAATTAATATATATCACTGTAGCCCTATATGCTTTAGTATTATGATTCCATTTGTGAGTGATGCTGCGGTAACTGATTTTTTTTTATATCTTCATTGCAAGTGATAGTAGAGTAATCGTAGCAATAGCTACGTGTAACTTAAATATGCCGTTATCTGACATTCTTTTTAAATTAATAATTTTACTTACGTAGTGTAAGTCACTTTGGTGTTTATAGGTAAATTTACCTAGTAATACAATAAAAACTTAATCGGAATTGTTCTTTATGTAATAAAAAAAAATGTTTACAAGTCTTTATTTTTCGAAACATTTAGTTTATGAACGCTCCGTGTAAATAACGTGAAGTTTTAATATACACGCTATTTTGTACATAAGCATAAGTAAGGAATAGAGATAAGTATTTAGTTTTTAACCGTCGAAAAAAATATGTTTCATTATAATTAAGACCGCCTTGACGATACTTGAATGTGTTTAAATAAAACTATTTGACTTAAATGGTTCTTTTATTAAATTCCTTTAGAAATATCCGTCTAAAAAATGATTATTATATTTAATTTGTTTAAAAATTTGCAATAATCCTAAAGAAAAGCTTTACATGTTCGACTGGACTACTTTTCCTACTGATTTTAATGTGAATATGTCCATCATTAAGATTGAAATTTGTTGCTAGTACCTTAAAAAATTTAGCTTCTACATCAAATTTCAAATTTCCATCAATATGCCACCAGTTTTAATAAATGTGTAATATTGGAAATAAAATGTCAGGTAAATCTAGAAAGAACACGCAAAACACCTTTAATTTGTCTGTCTTTTAATTATTGTAAAGTGACCTGTTATGAAATATGCTACGTATCAATAATGTTTATGAAATTATTTCATGTTCCATAGCATAAACTCTATTCAGAATTACCGAAACATACGTAACAATCTCAGTTAACAGCAACCAGTTATTAGTAGTTTATTTTATTTCTAGAATTATATTACAGAAGAATTAGAAGAACCGTCTTCCAATTCTTCTGTAATATTGGTAGCTGTAGGGAGCAGTAAATGAGAATAAGGTAACTTCTTAGGGGGAAAATGTTATATCAGAGTGTAAATTAATTAATTATATATCCATGCGTTGTGCGTTCAGAAATCTGTAAAGAAAAAAATATAATATTGAAAATGTTAGAGGCGGAATCAAACTCTCAAACTAAATGTAAATTGCAAATTATCAAAATCTTAATTGTAACTCCAGGCAGTAAAAAGGTTATTTTTTAAAAGTAGCGTTTGCATATGACTGATTGATATTCTGATTTAAATTATATGTCTTAATTTATCTCTACAATTTAGTTAACAGTAATACTTTATATAATTCTAATATATTAAGATATGTATTTTTGTTATGTGGATACAAATGATGTTCAGGAAGTTGCATGTTTTTATATTTAAATTAAAGCATTTTATGAAATGTTACCTGTAACTTGTGTGCCTCCAATTACGTAGTTATAAATATATAAAATCGCATATTTCTTTCTTTTGATAGTCATATTTTAACAATAACAATTATCTTTTTCTATAAAGAAATATTTTTTATTTACCTAAAAAACATATGCACTTTTTTACCATATAAAGTCTACTCTAAATATATAGTAATTAATTAGTTGGGTTTTCTTTGAGGTTTAATTTATTCAGTGAAATTACAATTTTTTTTTGCACGAATGACACTTGACAGTTGACTTTTAATAACAATTGACATTTAACAGAGTTTTACTATATGCGGTTTTATATAATAAATAAAATGTTAAATGTTTATAAAATTACTTACTTAAATACAAGGACGTTTAAAAATTTTGGCCATAAAAGACAACCTGTGTCTATGTTTACGACATTGTGGCATGGTTTTTTAACATTCACTTTCATTGGTCTGGGAATTAATTGGAAAAGGTATTTTATTCTTTTTATTTTAATCATTAATATTTATGATTTTTGCGTGATCATGTATGAAATTTTAATAAAAATATTGCCTAAACTGAAGCCTTAAAAATAATGATTTCATTAAAGATTATTGAGGTAATTATTAGTAGAATATTTTATGGAAATTTTAAGGTTAAAATTACCAAGAAATTATATGAATCTTTAAACTTTATAATACTTTACGTAGTTTGTTAGAAAGAAATTGTTTCTACATTTATATGTTATTTTACAACCCGTTGCTCAGTGTTGTAATTATTATTATTGTTACAGTGTAACTAAATACTTACATGGTGAATCCAGTGAAGAAATGAAATCGCCCTTAGAATAACATTTAGAATGAATTGTATAAGTTATTTAATTTTAAGTGTTATATATATAATTGAATAGTTTATATTATATTTTCCATGTGAAGACACTGATAATTAAAAACATATTTTGGCTTTATCATTTAATTTCTTATTCTATTAAAGAAAAGTTCTTGCAGAATTTTTGTTGTTACCTTTCACTTTAATGCATGATAAAAAATTCATGTTAAATATAAAAAAAACATATTATAAAGCCAAAGGAAGTTTTAATTTAAAATATGCTTGACGGAGTTAGTTTTGCTATTTGTAACTTGTAACTGATAGACACTTTGTTCTTGTCTTCCCAATGATCAGGGTTTCTGTAAAGGAAACGAAAATAACAAGATTATATAGTAACAAAATAGTAAAAATGTGTAGTAAAACCATTAATTTTGGTCTGCATGTACAGGATACATACAGGAATATGTATGTAATATTAAGAAAAACCAAGTCTTGATCAAATTAAAGACCTGCCGGTGGTTTAGGTAGAAAAAGTCAAAGATATGTAATAATATAGTGTTAGTGATGTAATGAATAGTCACATATTATTGCATATCGCATTCGTGAAGTTATTTCGAGTATGATGAAATTGTATAATACTTGGTTAATAAAAGAATATCTATTAGTTTGTTATGTTTTTTAATCCAATAAAAAGTAACTTAAGCTCATAATCACATTCACATAAGAATTTAGTAAACAAACTATATACTAATTGCAATGTAAATGAACAAAAATAATCTGCTATGATTGTGACACAAAATTTTAACGAAATTGAAACTAATAAAGTTAAATTTTTTCTCAGTCTTTAGATATATTTTTAATATTTAGATAATCAAACAAAAATTATATTTCTCTACAGTAGACCTTTAAATAGTCTAACTCTAAACAAACAAAGAAAAATACATTCTCAAACAAATATACTTCTCTCCCTTAAAAAGTAACAGTTTGTATTATATTATATTTTTCATGTTAATAATTGAACTTCAGTAGGGGAATATTAAACTTTTAAAATGGTAGTTTTGATGCCTTGTGTCCTTCATGTCTATTTCGATGTGGTGTGCACATAAGTTCAGCGCCACTAGATATGCGCTCGCTGGGGACACTCGTCAGTGCTGTAACTAAGTAATGTCGAACTACAGGAATCAGAAGACCGTATCTTTCTTTGTTCACTTTCCACCAAGTTTAAGGGTTAACGTCGCTTGCGACAAGTTCTTCTGTTGAGTATTCTGTGATCGTTTTACGGATTAAAAGATTTGTTTTCACATTCGCGAATGTTGGCAGCAGATATTCGCATCCGGGAAGGTCCAAAATATGACATTCGTTACATCACTATTATAGTTAGTGTTACAAGTGGCTCCCTTGGAATTATAGTAGTAATAAATTGTGTTACCTTTATACAATAATAGTATCAGTTTTACATTTTTTAACACTGTATATATCTCCTACGTGTGCATCTAATTGAATTTGTGTTCTTTTAGATCTACCTACTAACATAGTTCCTAATTATGACTTCAATTAAAGATAAATTTGGGACGAAACCTCTTAGCATTCCATGGATTCACCGTGCGGGTGGCGGGTCCATCGCGTTGCAGGGAGTAGAGCTTCAACACTGCCTGGGAGTTGCGATCCAGGTGTAGGTTTAAAGGGTTCTGTCTAACGCGCGTTATTATAATAAAAAATCAAACTTAATTATTGTAATTGAAAATCAAATTTATTTAGCGCTTTAAATTGTAATTTATTTTTTTGTAATTCTTAAAATATTATAGTTTATTATGTATTTTGCATGGATTAAATTAAAGCTTTATAAATAAATACATCTAACGCGCGTCAAAACGCTCACCTCGACCATCCAAGTTCCTCTCTCTACATAATCAAATTTGAAAAGAACCTTGAAACTTGAAGTACGTTCAAAGTATGAATTGATATTAGTGTAATGAATTGATATGAGTTCTGGACAGGCCCAGGTCTTTTAGTGGGTTGTAGAGAGATTTTGATGTTATACCTCTCGCTCCAACTTTTACCACGTAAAAATCCATGACGAACCTATTTCGAGTGAGTTCGTTTGTGAGCTCGTAACATTTATTGACCTTGATGGCACGGTCTATGGAGATGTTTCTTGCCCAAGGAACCGTAAGCTCTATTATCACTTTAAAATTCGCGAATACATAAATATGTCTGGTCTGGAGGACGACGCACAAATATCCTCTGGGATTTTGTATTGTTTCTCATACGTATCCAATATTATAGTCCAATCCGAAGCCGCTTTAAGTATAGAGTAAGGCTTGACGTTTGATTTTGAAGCCCTAGTGCCTTCTCTCACAAAACCTATTGATCGTTCGTTTATGGTTATTTCCCTCTGCGCTCTGGCTACTGAAAGATTAAACGCTGCACGTATGATTTCCAGAACCCTATCGTGACGACGCGAGTATTGAACGCTAACCAGGAGTACCTTACATCCCACCAGCAAATGCTTATCAGTTCCAACTGCCTTCCCATAGATATAGCAAGTTTTTTCGGTACCTTTACCCCACCTCACTAAATTACTCTGATCTGGAAGGGTCATTTGGAACGCATTGAGATAAATTTTAGCAATGCTGGCGACCAATCATGAATTAATTGCCATTTTAGTGCTAATGGTATGAAAAATCTCCTATGTCTAACCACTCGATTTGCATCTCTAAAATCATTCGTGTCGGGACGAAGTCGTGACTCTAGCTCTGGGACATCTTTGACTTTTGGGAGCGATGTAATGATTTCATCATGGAATTTCCCCAGGATATATCTCTTGGAAACTCTCAGGTGTCTATATAGCTCCGATGGCCTTTTTAGACTCATCCCAAAATTATTGCGATCCCTGAATAATGCTGTTCAATCAGCCGTTAGCGTTAGCCCGAGCCACAACTTCAACATCTTTATGACGCCTGCATCTAATTTGGAGCAAAAGGGTTTTATTAAAATCATAGACGAGGAAAGGCCAATTTAAACATGAAGTTAGGTAATTGTCGTAGATCCAAGCTTTTTTTGACGTTACTGATCTGTTGGCTATCTAACTTGTTAAGATCGTTTAAATAGCTATCTACTATTCCTTCTAAAGATGGAGTACGACCTATATTATTAATCTTACGACCGTGAAATTTAAATGGTGCATTTTCTGTAACCGTAGAAACGCATTGACCGCCTAACGATAATCCCGGATCGTATGAGGTATATCTTGTATTCCGCGTACCGAGAAACAGACTTCTAATAGTACCTGACAGTGTTTGGGGTTACGTCTCAGTATTGCGCGATCGTCAGCGAATGCTAAAATGGATTATGTGTATTTATTATTGAATTTGAACCGATACACCCATTTTTTCTCATTGCTGATTAGTTTATCTACTAAGATATTAATTACAATATTAAATACTATTGGAGATAAACAACAACCTTGAAATAGTCCTACATTGTAACTCAAAGTTTTTGAAGGGCCTTCTTTAGTTATTATAGAAAACTTTAATAATGGGTAATACGACGAGATCATATCACTGACTAGGGGTGGAAAGTTGTACCATCTCAGCGCGAATAGCATCAATTCGTGTTGTATCGACCCGAACGCGTTCTCTAAATCTATCCAACAGGCTGCAATTTGCCTCTCGTTTTTCCTAGCATCTTTTAAACTCTCCGACAGCAAAGTGTTGTGTTCTAGGCATCCAGAAATCCCGGGTAAAAACCCTTTTTGGTGATTTGGCCTAAAATACCTGTTTCTGAGCACGAATCGTGTCATTTTCGTTTGTAGAACTGAGAAAAAGATTTCTGATATAGTATTTGTTAAGTTTATTGTCTAGTATCTTTCGGATCAGTTACTCGATCTTATTTGGGAATGAGGAAAGAAATTGCTTTCCCGAAGCACTCCGGGATTTGCTTCCTTAACCAGATTTTATCGTATATATTTATGAGATGTTTACGAACCGAAGAACATTTTTTTTAAAGACTATATATGGGATACCATCGGGTCCCGGTGCAGATTTAGACGATTTTTTCTTTACCTGATTAAATGTTTCCTCTAGCGTTAGTGGAGTGCCGTGGAAAGCGATATGAGGAATTCCAGGTTTTTGTTCATTGGGATCCGTATAGAGTCCTACACTTTTAGGCACTTTGTATGTGCTCTTAAAATGATCGTAAATATTGTTCGTTGGTCAAGAAACGCTGTCCGCGTTCTTCAAATTCATAAGTTAATTCCGGATCGTGTCTCCTCCATTCTACAAAACACTGGCAGAATATTATGTGCACGTCTTTGCACAGATGAAGCCCATATTTAAAACAACCTTTTTTTATCCCGGGGCAATGTGTTCTATCCATACCCGACCTAGTGGGGACAAGGCCGGGTTATGTGGGGATGGTAGTCCACCCTAGAAGGGCGAGGAAGGACGCCCTGACCCACTAAACCTAACAAGGTGTATATCTAAAACAACCTACTAGCCCTTCCTTAGAATTATAGTATTGTTATAATTAGTACAGCTCGGAGGGCGCCTTTTGTAACCAAAGTTCTAGACTCTAGTAGTATGATGGCGTCGTGGATTTTGATACAAGTGCGTTTGCTTCCTGTAGCATGTTTAGTTTAAATACAATTTAATATTTCTTTAGATTTGTATTTGGTAACTTTATATACTCCTTTTTGGATTAAAACATTGTTTCTTGTCGATGCGATGTTCTCATTGTTTTAATTATTTGTATACAAGTCCAAAATTTTGTTTAATTCACATTTTTAATGGACTAAACTCTAAAGTTATGTCAACATTTTTCCTTTTTTTTTTTATTTAGTCATTGTTTTTATTTGTTTTATTAATTTTACACAAAAAACGGGTTATCGGAGAATAAAACAATGTTATAGGATAAAATATTTTATTTAAGCTCACATAATTGACCTTATTTATTGCTATAAATTCTAAATAAATAATAAAATTTGGCACATCAATATGCAAAATGCAACATTTATGTGCCTTAGTACAATTTATATCAGCATTAAAAACAAAATAATATTATTAGAAATACATGTATACATTCGTTATATATTTTTTTTTTATTAAAAATAGTTTCAATTGATTTTCGTAAACAATATAAAATTTGGTGCACCAATAGATATTTTCAGGGTTTGACAACTGTAAAATATTCTACCGTTAGTGTTAGTGAACATTCCGGAAGCTGTGTACAAAGCCTTAACAGAAAGCAGTGAAGTATCACAATATGTTTGCGAGCTTTTTCATATAAGCACCAAATACTCAAAGATCTTAAAACAAGGGCCTGGCTTGGCTTCATTACCTGTTATTTACACATAAAGATCTTTTCAAAAAATTTTGAAATGTTGAAATTTTATTTAATATAAAATTTGTTGACTAGTTGTTAGAAAAAAAAAATTATATGAAATATAGAAATAAAATGTATCGTCTAATTTATAAAGCGATTATTTCCGTCGAAGTTTTGCTTAACGTACTGATGAAACAGGTTATATACAACCAACACAAAACATATCATGGCTGCGTGATAGTGCATCGGCATATTATACATAGCGGTTATTACACCTTGTTTTGTCGTTTTGACACTGTTTAGTTTGGACTTCTTGTGATGAGATTCTTTTTGATCTTTTGTATCAACTTCATGATGACAACTAACTTCATTCGTTTGGTAACTTTTAACAGGACTTGTTATATCATTGTTGGATGCTGGAGCCTCATATTGGTGTTTATGGTCCTCGGAAACGATGTCCTCTCTTACGGATTCTTTTTCTGGTTTCGAGGATGAGGATATAATTTCAGGCGTTAGTCTGGCTTCAGCAAGACTTTTAGTTTCTGAACAAATATCCAAACTTTCCTGCAAATAGTTTTCTATTTTTACCAAATGATCAGAAATAACGAAGTTTGCTAAAGGACTATGTCCTCTGTCCGTCGAAACGTTCGCGACCAACATTTCTTTATCCGTTTCTGTTTCTAGATGATCTGAAATCTTTTGTTTGCACAGAGAATTGACGATTTTGTAGCTCTGCAAGTCTTCGTAATCGTTGTTAAGGTAATCAACCCTAGCCGCGGGTTTGTACTCCGAGCCGCTGCCTATTGACCACGAGGGTACGGAATCTAGCTCTCGGCGTACGGGAGTGAATTTTACTTTGATGATATCTTCGTTGGTAACTTTTTCAGTTTTCACGATGTCGTCTACGAAGCCTTTGTTGCCAAAACCGTCCTCTGTTTCGAAGACGTGCGGTGTGTCGATGACGTCACGGCGCGTCGAGCTACTCACTCGGTCTACGGTCACTTTGCTGAGTAACTTGCCGTCCGTGCTTCGTATATCAGAAAACAGTCCTCCATCGAAGTGGAGGGGTGTTTCTAATTTTCTGGTCCTAACTGGTTGATCGACGGTGGGGGAAGCGGAAATGGGTCGGAAGGTTGTGGTAGAGTAAACAGTGTCGGAATTGTACATAATCTGTCCGTCTGTGGTGTCAGATCTAGCGGGCGTGAGACTTGCAGAAAGGTCGACCTCCCTTGGCGAAGAAGCTCTGCCCTTGCAAGTTCTTCTTGCACACCTGAGGAACAGGATTTATATTACAGCAGAACTCATAACAAACATATCCCAGACAACATCACACGTGACAGTCACTAATCAATCCATATATATTTACAGTCTCCATCATACATTCATTTAACTATAAAATATATTTAATTAATATTGTATAGTTAGTCATATTTGAGGTAATAATTTTAGAAACTTTTTATACAAACATCGTCACTAAGTTTATCGTGTGAATATAATTCTAGAGTGTTTGTGATAACATAATACATAAAATAGCCAAAACAATTTAAGTTATTTATATGGAATGGCACGCAGCGAAAATACAAGCACTATCTAATAACTACGTCTACAAAAATATTGCCTTCCCGAAGTTTCTGGGAGGTTATTTTTAATCGATAAATAATAAAAATATATGAGTTATAACATTAACATTCTTGGGACACACAATTGGAAAACACACAATGTTAATTTTGGCGTAACACAGTATGGCAGCGTATGACGAGCTTGTACCCTAACGACTGACTGTATATCGTATCGTATGTGTATCGTATGTTTATTAAAATGTACTGTTCGATTCGTTCTATAATTCAGTATCGTATCCTGGCGCTCTGTAAATTTAATATTTTAATGTGTTACATCGGTTTAGACACGAGAAAACAACATGTGAGAGGGCAATATCTGCGATCTAGTTTTGACTATTTTATGTTTTTAGATATATTATTCAAGTGTATCCGCTCGCATACGCACCGTGCAGTTGAAGCACTGACTGTGGTAGTTATTGTTGAGCGCCTCCACCCACCTGTCGCCGGCCTCCACGGGGAAACCGCAAGCGAAACATTTGGTCGTAAACAGCTCGTTCCAATCTAACATCAAAATCGACTCCATCATATATTACAATACATTTATATCTACGAATATCCAAAAAACAAATCATAATATTGAACCGTGGCCAGCGGCTGTTCATTTAAAAAAGAATTCTTCGGTAAACTCGAATATTTAGCGTAAAATTATCACCAGTATAGGTTATTTTAAGAGATCAAACATATATCCATAAGGGAATAGTGAATTAAATTGTTAAATATAAAAATTTTGTAAATCCGAATGTTTCAAAAACAGACCTGCTTCACAATATGGCAGGCCGTCTTCTACAAAGAACGGACTGTTCCCGAACAGTTTGCCGCAGTATACACAGTTGAAGCATTCTGGATGGAAGCGTTTGCCGATAGCGGTCAGGCAGTCCTATGAGAAAGTTGGAAAAATTATAAATACATCACAAAAACCTGAGAACGTACCTATAAAGATATTGTTTTGTTTGAATTCATACCTGTTTTATCTTGTTATGACACTTGTCGCAAGGAGGGGCGATGTATTGCTCGAAGCAGAACTCGCAGTATAGTTGGCCATTTTCTTCCACGAAGCCAATGTCTTGCAACTGACGTCGGCAGGATGCGCTAACACAAACGAAGTGCTCAGGACACCAAATACGACCCAACGCGGTAATAAACGGACCCCTAATTAGAATTAAATATGGTTATTTTTTTAAGTTATATCGTTACATATAAATTATACATATTTTTTCATAGATTAACTGGTTAGTGTATTATTTTCAAACTACACGCATGCAAAAAGGCTGAGCGGCGTGAAAAATATATTTTATCCTAAAATATATTACTTCAATCGTTACCTGGTAATGGCCTTGTCACATACATGACAAATGTATTGCCCGTCGGTCACATCCTCTGAGGTCATGGTACTCAATGGTCTCGCGACGATTCGGGAATCTCTACGGCCGTTGTCGTTTCTATTATTTTTCTGTCTGCGTTTTACAACAACTTCTTCGCAGTAACCGTCTGAATCCTTTTCCTGTTTGTTACTGATCCCATTGCTCCGACTCCCGCTACTGTTTCCACTGTAACCACTGTTACTGCTACTACTGCTACTACACGAAGCGCCTCCGTTAAGCACTGGTTTAAAATTATACAAAGAATCATCAATTAGATCATTCGGTAGTTTTTTGTCGTTCTCGTCTTGTTCCTTTGTTATCTTGGACTCTTGGGTAAAATTATTTTTGGAGTAACTGTTTTTATTTAGAATCTCTTTGTCGTGATGTGACATTTTACTGTTTTCCGTACTCCTCTGCGTATTTTTTGTCAAGGATTCATTGAAAGCGTCGCTTCTCTCGAATAATCTTCTTTTGCTCAATGTATTGGAATAATTTGTTTCAGATTTAGACTCATTTTTAAAATCATGATGATTTGAAGAATTCGAATCATCCGTAACTTTTTCGAAAGCCGTTTTCTTTTTGGAGATGCTGTCAAAAATATTTTCTGATTTGCTTTTAATTGAATCGTCATTGCTTGAATAACCACCATTTTGAGTTTTCTCATTAAACGTGGATTCGTCATAGATATTGTTCTTAATAGCGTTATTGTACTCTGAATTCTGTGGTACAATGCTATTCAATATATTTGTGATAGGCGTGCTGTGCACTTGAAATGTTGGCACCGGAGTTGTTGGAAGAGGTGGAGGGATGGGTGTATGTGTATTGTTGAACGTGTTATTTGTCCCGTTACTGTTTGGTAAGTAGCTTCCATTGGTTGGTTTCAGAGGCGTATAATCAATGGATTTCAAATTATTTTCAAACTTCTTGTTTACTGATCGTTTCAAAGTATTATCACGGCTAGTATCAGCAGAAGGTATGGTGTCGGTGTTGAGAGGATGTTTTGTAACCACCGTATCTTGAATTTTGTCAGCCATGGACTGTATATGGTCGGCTGGTTTTATTTTTCTCTGAATTCCAATTTCATAGCCGTTGAGGGCCATTTTTGCCATTTTTCGTATTAGCCGTTCTTCAGCCGGACTTTTATAGTCGGTTCGGTGTAGATTGTTCGCTGTTTGACATTCATTAACTGTTAGAAAAAACAAAACACAACATCAATACACACAATATAATGTTAGTTGAAAAGCAAAAATCAAATACAAACATAAAATTATGAACATTAAAAACCATGCATCACGAAGCAAACATTATCACTTATTTGGATAATTGTTTGTATGTATTGTAATGTTTAATTGGTTGTCGTAACAATTTAGACGCTACACATAAAGTAGTAGAAAAAGTTGTGTTTTTTTACCATTTAATGGGACCCATACGAAAAACAAGCACTAACTACGTCTCTATAATAATAGTTCTTCAAGAGAGGTCATTTTCAATATTACTAGGTATCTAGCTGCTTGAATATTCACTTTAGCCGCATTAGCATTATTTGTAGCGTCGTCGTAAATTGGCAGAATGTATATTTTGCTTGTAGTAATATTGTAGCATTTTAAATCCTGCTTTAGAATTATGTTCATTAGATATAGGATAGGGGGGCCGTAAATTGATATGTCGCAATCAAAGTTATTCGCATCGGATTACAATCGTGATCGATTTCAGTGGTTCTGAAATTCGAATACTTCACGTTACTGTCTATTTATCTCCTTACCATCACATCCAAAATGTTGTCAAGATTGCATTCAAGAAAGTCATATTGTCAATTTAGAGAGTTTGTTACACTAAGTATGACACAGTGTTTTTTAATCATTGTGTTTTATCCATTTAATTTTGTCACGGGCCTTTTCTTTCTTTGAGTTCCTGTTTCATTACCATTGAGAGCCGAATGATGCGTTCTTCGGTATGTAGACTGTTTCGTGTTTGTTTTTTTTAAACTAATAGTAAAACAAAATACAACATCAACACACTCGTTGTAATTGTTAGTTGAGAATTAAAAATTAAACTAGTTCCTAATTGAAAGCTCAAAAAAAATATTATATCAAACAAAATCATGCATAACGCAACACAACCATTTCGTTCATTGAATCACCTAATGTTGCCATTGCAGGACCCACAAAGAGGTACACGAGAGCCGGGTAGAGCGGCTTTGTTTAAGATACCCCTGCCACGTTTTGGAGCTGATGAAACGCCAAAAGCTTTACCACGAGCCGCAGCTCCTACACTGGAACCTGTTGATGGGGTAGGATCACACACTGGACCTTGGTTAGCACCAGATATAAAAGGAGTTGGTTGATACATTTCTGATCGTTTACTAGCATTGACAACACTGTCATTAGTACGAAGTAAGTTTTGTTGGGTTGGAGTCATGGTTGAAAGAGGAGGGGGGAACACCTGCTTGGAGTTAGAATTATATGGTTGCGTATTAGAATCAATCGGCTGATTTAAACAGTAAGTTTGTGAATCGCCCTTGTGAATTTCTATAACCTTAGCGGATTGTGAGCTTTCGTATTCTTCGAAGGTTTTTTTTGTAGTTTGAACGGTAGTGTCGCCATATTCACTTATATTTTGAAATTCTGTTTGTTTTTCGCCATAGTTCTGATTTAACATAGAGTCTTCTTTTATATTCAGATCACCTTGACTATAATTTTCCGTGCGATATTCTACATTTGCTTGTCTTTCGTCTTTTATAACCGTGGGTTGATTCGGGTTATAAGTTTTTAAATCTGAAGGACTAAACGATGACATCTGAGATTGTAACTCTGGTCCTGACATCTCGTGTTCTTTTCGGATGTTTGACAATTGCTTATTGCAAGATTGTGCTTGTTCAAAGGTAGATTGAGATGTTTGTTTTATTCTGGGAGCTTGTGCCTTTAGAGGATTAGCTGGAGGCCCAGGTGCCGGAGAATGACATCGTGCTATGGGAGTTGAAGAACGACTGACTTCAGTACTACCAGGTTTGTATAAACGGCTTTCTGGAGCTTGATGCTCAATAGAAACTAAATTCATTTGATAATGAGGTATTATGGGAGCCGGCTTATTGATCATACCTGGTGTTGTTGGACGGCTCCGAGCAGGTGATATTCTAAGCGATGTTTCATCTACAACTGGTTGGAAAGTCATCGGTCTGTCCGTTTTAGCGACTTTATTTGTTGGGTTGTTTGGCGTGAAAGACTTTTGCTGCTCTGGGTTATATACTTCTGGTACTAGAACTTGTTGATATTGTGGAATACCCTCTGATCTGGGTAAAGCAGTTGTAGAAATAGAGGATTCTTGTTGTTGCGTTTTATTTTGTGACAGTTTAAACTCCTGTACTGTTTCCTGTTTTGATTGAGAGAAATCTTTATAACCACTACTTTGGTTACTTAAATTAGAAAAAGGTTGTGACGATAATTCTTGTGGTTTTGGAGGTGGAAACGTTTGTTTGCACACCGGTTTGAATGCTGAAGTTGCTGCTGTTGATTGCAAAATTCCAGAATTTTGTATTGCACTTTGTTCTGAAGTTTGATTTGATTGATTAGATTGACTACATTCCGAAAACGATAGTGATGGCACAGCTTCAGATGACAAAGGCTGGTATTCTCCGGATTGAAACTTATTGTAATGCACTGTTGGTATATGAAACGATAATGGACTGTATGGTCGATCTGGAGCTATAGTAAGGGCTTCTAACAGGGATCCTCTTTGCAAAGTATTGGTTTTTGCTGTACCAGCCAGGGGTTTTCCACTTATAGACTTCTTAGATTCGGGTGCCTTAACACCTGATTGTGTCACTTTTGATGACATTGGATTTTCTTTAGTTTGTATTTTATTATCGCTTACTTTATTCCAACATGGCTGCATTTTTGTGTTTGAAGTATTTGCATTGAGAGGAGGAAAGTTTTGAGACACACTCTCTCCCGTCTTAAATTTAGATTGCACGACATTTGAACTATGTTCAAGTCGTGATTTTTCCATGGTGTTATTTCTCTTATTCATTTCTTCTGGTGCCACAACATTTTGATAGACAGAAAATTGTTTGCAATCAGAAGCTTGCTGTGAGTACGATTGAACGGTGCAACTTGAAAATTCTTGTTTAATCTCAGATCGTTGTTTCTGAACAGCGGTTTGTGATTTTATGGTAGACGATGCCATCTGCGTCGTATCAAATAAGGCGTTTGAAGAAAACTCCATTGTTTGCAACAACGGAGCTATAGATGAATCCGTAGTCTTTATTTCATTAGCAGTTATTTTTCTATTGTTGGTATTTTGTGTTATTGTTTCTTCAGATAAAGAAGTGAAATCACTGTGTAATGAGGTTTGATTACAATTTAGATTAAGTTCACTTTCGGGTTCATCTTCTGAGGGATTAGGAGGGGGCCACACAATGCTTTTGACGTTTTTGGCTACGAGCATGGTAGTTAGTTTAGGTGATGAATGGTGGGAAGAAAAAATAGATGAAAATATTTATTAGTTACTTCAGAATACAGAAGCAGAGAAAATGCTTGAATTTTGTTTATTTTTTTGCAAGCTATATTTAAACTTAGTACTTCATTGCGGAAAAATTTGGCGTCACAAAATAAAGTGCTTGATATTTGGTGCACAGCAGTTCATACTCTAATAGCACATACGTATTATATTTACAGATTACAGCTATATAAAGCATTAGCTTTAAATTTTTATCTTCATAAATTACCTTTAAAAAGGGAACCTGGGGCCTCTGTCAAAATAAATAGTAGTGCTATATAAATTTAAATTTTAACAAACGCTAATAATTCAGGATTTTCGATAAAATATTCCAATTAAAAATATGTATATAAAAAAAAACCAATACACCAATTATGAAATAAATTACTAGTATAATAGATTGAACATGACTATTGTTAAAGAGAATTATGTAAGAGTATTCAATTACCTTGTAACCAGTGTTGACAGAGGAGCTACTGTCACGAGACTAGACTTATTTGAGTGATCGATACTAAGAAAGTGCAGACCTAGCTAAGAATATCTAACTCTGAGATCTAGAAAGTTAACATTTCCGGAGTCATTGATTGCTTGCCAACTTTACTATATTTAGGCTACCGGTCGATATGATGCCAAATATTTTTGTTTGTGTGAATTCCATCCAAAATTAGATGAACAATAAAATGAAACCTGAGATGAGATAAAGGACGGAGGGTGGTCGCGTGTAATTGTACATTATAGGCTATGGGAACATGTTTATGCATCCCTAACTCAGTTTCCTATTTTCTGATGCCAACGCTTAAAATCTAACAAATGTAATACATAAGTACATTATATAACTTTGCCAATACATAAACAAATCATAAATATACATTTCCAAAGAATACAAAAAAATATTTTTTAAATAGATTTAAGTAAGTTCTAGCTACCACTAGATGGCAAATGTGACTCTCTTACTTGGTGCGAACGCGTGTTGTGGTGCAGGGGCCGGTGCAGGTGCAGTTGCAGGTGCAGAGTTTGGTGTCCGGGGAGAGAGCGGCGCCGAGCGAGGAGACAACGACGACGGAGAATACGTGCCCAGGGACGAACCGAACGGCTTCGGACCAGACAGATTACTAGATGGCTGTTGGATACAAACCGGCTTGGTTATCGTTTTTGTTCTGATTAGGTACAATATGAATCATCTAGTATTTTTTTGTAATGAGTATTACTACATACTCATCGGCAAAGTGGACGATGTGAGACTATGGAATAATACAATATTTGGAAAAGGAGAATTTTGTTTCTGATGAATTACTTAGTTTTATACGAATTCATCGCTCTATAATTGTAGTTAAAATGCGGAGTGTGCAAACCGTGACCATATTAAAAACTATTAGGGATTGTCATTATGTTGTTGTTTGTCTGGAATCTGTTATTCCACGATGTATATCAAATATCTTAACAGATAAATAACATATTGGGAGTTATATAAATTTTCCATTTATATCATATTAAACTTTTGAGTTCCAAAAAAAATGTCTCTATTTACTTTTGCTTTTTTGGTTCATACTTTAGGATTTTTTTCAATTATAGCCACAAATGAAATTAATTCGTAAAGTAACCTTGAAAATTTATTTCAAAATGAATTTCACGAGACAAGAAAATATTTTCAACAAGGATCGTTCTGATGGATAGTTTCTGATATGACTGATATAAAGACGGAGAAAGCATTACAAAGGTTTTAAATCTTATTACTTACGCTAAACATCGATGATGATCCGTTGGTGTAGTTGTTGGTGGACAGCGGTGGCAGCGGAGTCGAGTAAGCGTTCGTCGGCACGCGGCCACCGCTGAAACAATAGAAAAGTCGTAATATTTTCCTGACTTTCATATGTATAAACTACGTACAAGATACAAATAGTTAAGTTGTACTAACGGAGCTACAGTGACGGGTTCCAAGTTCGGTGCGGGCGGGTTCTGTCTCGCAACCAGCTTGGCGTGGATGTCGCAGTACAGCTTCCCGTTCAGGTTGTAGTAACCCTGGTTCTTCAGCGAGGAACCGCACGTGGCGCACTTAAAGCACTCCACGTGCAAATTCTTGTCCTTGATACGGACGAACACACCCCTGGTATGATAATAAATGTTAGTTTGCTGTACAGCCGTCGGCTCATTAGAATTTAAGTTAACACAACGATACCAGATACATCAGGCTTGTTACACAGAACGTGCTTACCTATAACAACTCGTGATCCGTCAATATTCCTCTACGGTGCAATCAGAGACAGTGCATTCATGCTGAGTGAACTCAGTTTTCCGTATATTACAAGCGATAATAAGATACTGAATGAATTTATTAATGTATGACGTGAACTGAGCCTACACGACTGTTAAGATACGGACATCTGATGATTATTTTCATAGGTACAAAGAAATGCAATACATAGTAACTACACTACATACAGTGCAAAAATCGACACGGTCGCAAACACGTCAGGCATCGGGCCTTACACGATGTGGCCGTTACATTCGGAGCAGTGCGGGGCCTCGGTGGGGGCGTTGAGGGGACCGTGGGGCGGCTGGGGGGGGCCCAGCGCCACGCGGCCGTCCGACAACACCCGAGAACAGCCCAGTGGGATGCTGGGCCGGTGGGGGGCCTCGGGCGCCAAGTGAGCCAGCCTCGAAGACGGCAGGAACCGAGGCGCCTCTGCTGACCTCAATACCGTTATTACTTATCACGGTGACAGAACTCATCGCCGCCAGGACCTAACATATTCTAAATACACACTATACAAAAAACTTGTCGCTGAAATATTTCTTTCCTGATGAACCGACACTGAAGAACCGATGACTGGGACTCAACGAGGTTGTATCCGCTGTTACCAACTGACATCAATCACATTATAAAGAGACCGATAATTTGCCAAAATGTACGTTTTGCGACCGTGTCGGGCGTTAAGCGTCCGACTCACGTGATAAGTCGCTCGCAGTCCTCACAGATGTTCTGTCCCGTGGGCAGGCCCCGGTGTTGACGGGCGTGTCGCGGGCCACGGGCGCGGACACGTGACGGAGACCACTCACAGGGGTCGTCGCCCCCGGGCTCGCCTCAGATACTATGGTTGTATTCGTTATAATTTTGGAAAATGGTTTTATTCAGCATTAACAATATGTTTATGAATAAAGTTAAATATATGCTGTTAATATAAAGCTATGAAAGAAATTTTAAAATAATTGATGTGTAATAAGTGACAGCGCCTGTTTCAACTGACGTTGCGTTATAATATTCTATATATAAGAGAGATTCAGTGTTGACTTTAATCGTTACCCTCATACCTGGCTCAGGATCGTTTTCAGCCTCTTGCAACACCTTGAACACAGCACTTTTTTCAGCGTCGTAAGTTTTTTCGTTCTTCTTGAAGTTCACTCTGCGTGAAAGGTTTATATTTAATCAATATATAGTTATATTTCATACAAAATACTTGGCAAACAAATATCCTACCCCAAAACACCGCCCGCAAGAACCTCGGTCTGGGCGGAGAGTGTCTCGGCGATAGTTTTGTCGCTGTACATACTAACAGGTGTGTTGTACTGTTTGTTGACAATGCTCTTCACTGAATCGTTGCCATTCATCTGAAAACGCGTAAAAAATTTGGTAGATGACATTTGACTCGCTACTTAATGTTTTCTCTACGTATAAATAAATTTTTAACTATATATGGAGTCAGCGAGGATTTTTGTGATCTGAAATGAGGTCACTTCCAAAATAGAAGACAAGGACAAAATATTTTTTTCCATGAACAAATATACCAAATGCAATACAACTAGAGCAGTGTATGATTAAAAATTCATCAAAGTCATGTAGTCATTGTATTATAATAAATACATCGTCTCTTCGTTTATGGGTCAGTATAAAATTGCTTACATATCCAAACGGCTTGGCGACGTTGTTGTGACCAGAACCGAAGGCCCTCGAAGGTTGAGGGGTCGCCTTCAGAGAGGTGCTGGTGACTGGAGAGGGGGCGGCACCCAGTGGACGAGATCCCGGGCGAGGGAGGCTTCCAGTAGGAGTGACGGTAGGACGCCACGTACCACCACCTCTGGAAGAACGAATCGAATACGACATATTCACCACGATGACGTAACTCATTTGGCAGAATATTAAAAGCAATTATGTATTCTTTTTTGCTGCTATTTAGAATATAATAATTACTTTTGAGTGTTATTAATGTTGGAATATAAAAAATAGCAAGAATCTTGATCGTCAATTTTATTTTATCTTGATCTGATCTTACATTGACGTAAGATCTAATCCAAGCATGTATAAAACATTCAGTGAGTAGGATCGCTGTATCACATTTATTACACCTCTATAGTCCTCCATTTATCGGAGATTTAAAATGTTTATTAATCGATTCTGACGGAGAAACCAATTTATAACAACAGTTGGTATGAAATGAGACAAATGACATTTGCTAAGTGACTCATTCATGATAATACACATGCCCATGTAATGCACCTTGGTATTAAACCTGTTAATATTGGCGCGTGCTACAAATATTTCAGAAACTACCAGCTTATCTTTTGAGACGGTCATAAAAACTGAATAGTCAGTAAAAAGCGGTTGGATTCCTCGCGTGTGGCGGCTAGTTCATGTCATTAAATAACCGTATGACATTCAAGATGGGTGTAAGCTAATTACGTCACTTGAATGCTACTTATACGGAGGCCAGGTGCAACCAGCTACACCACTAATGGAAGCCCCGCAAATTATGCTCCTGTTTTCAGTTTTGTATATTCTTTTTGCTTACGAAATTTTAAATACTTTCGTAACTTACTGGTTTTTTATTGCTTAAACTTTAGTATTTTTTTTTTATATTTAATTCGCGGTACCTCATTCAGTTGACGAAATGATCGAAAGTCGTGATATAAAAAGCAAATTAATGCTATACAAAAATTCCAGATTAATGTATGGGTGTTTGTAACATTTCTATGCAAGATTTATTGAACGGTATTTTATGAGATTTTATACTATATTCTATATATCTAAATAAGACATGGTTCCTAGGATGCATAGAATTTTTAACATTATGCCTTAATTGGACTATAAGTTCCGACAATGGACCAAGTTAGTCTTATAAAATACTAGTGATATTATTGTCGTTGTGGAGTGTTAGTGTGAAGTGTGTTAGTTTATGGTTAGATAGTGTTATTGGGACAGGTTACCTTTGCACAGTCAGTTCCAGATTCCCGCCAGCAGCGCGTATAGCGTCCTGTGCCTCTTGATGTCTCAGGGAGTACACGTCAGTATTGTTGACTCGAATGAGCGCATCCCCAGCCTGCAAACCCGCCCGCTCAGCCGCACTCCCACCGTTCACCTGGAATATGTAAAACAAATTTATATTGAACTATTACAACAAAAAAATTATTTAATTTAATTTTCTAACAATTTATATTTGTATAAATAGTAGAAGTAACGAATACAAAGAAATCAATGAGCGTTTCCCGTGTGTTTTCGATAGACTATGTAAATTTATATTCATGAACACACTGTTCGTGTAGTGTGAACTTTATAATGAGAGCTTAGAAAAAGTCCGCCAGACGTCTCGATTTCTTGGGGAGCGGAGAACAATGAGAGCTTGTGAGAAAAATTAATGGTCCCGCTTGGCCGGCGCATGAAACGTATAGAATGAAAATATTCATAGGGCCTTATTTAATGTATGTTTTACGTAAAGTACTCAGAAATAAAACCTCAATGTATTTATAAACATAACAAGCTAATACCTGGAAATAATGATGAATGCGATGTTTTTAGAAATAACAATATTTTCCTTGTTATGACAAATCCGATTACGCAATGAGTATCCACCGCAGGTTTATTTTTAAAGCGTTAAAGAACCTAAAACGAATTCTATTGGTTTAAATTAATAAACTAAGCTACTAAACATAAGTATGTACCTATTTTGATTTTACTTCATCAATAGAGTTATCTAATATTATCATTTTCCTGTTGTGAATTATAAATAGTTTTACTTAGTTCGATCCAGATTCCTGGACGTTGGTTAAGGAATGCAAGGGTGGGGGGGCGGAAGGAAACTATGACGTCACCGTCAGATCAGCGACTGCCCTCAACCGGCCCACAGATCATGTATGATAAAAACTCGCCTTCGACGCTCGGTATAATAACATGTAAACTGCTTTAAAACTTGCCGTTTTTCGCTTTCACTTGCAATAAAATATTTATGATTCAAACGGCTGTCAATATTTCATATATAACCTATTTAATCTGTACGGTCCCTAATGATTCACATATTGTAAGTATAATGGCAGTTAACATAAGTCCGACATAATACTTTATACACGTAAATAAATAAAAAGTTTCGATTTCTGATTACAAAATATCTGTTTTCATAAGACCGACATGTAAACAACCAAAAAAAAATTATGCCATTTTTGTCTGTTATTCACATTTTTTTGTGAAGTCTAATAGAAAATTTTATTTTCCTCACCTTAACCAATGAAAACCGCACACAATAACTGCACTTAAAATAGCTGAACATTTTCAATGTCATACACTTATATATAATTCATATACTGTATTAAAAACCGAGATAAATAATTTACTGAAGCGATTACTATTTATATAAATGTAGTGATGTGATAATCGCTGCACGTTTATTAGCTCGTGTCATATAAATATATTAATCAATAATATTGAAAATCAATTATAATAGGACACTTATCACTTTGTGCAGCGAGACTAAGGCTCGAGCGATCATGACCATGTTTATATAACGTGTCCCCTTCCTATCAGTCACTTGTCAGGAATTTGAGTTCCAAACAGCTGTCCGAGGAATTCCTTCGACAATGTTCGCCATTGACCTCAGCTCGCACCATAATCTTATCAATTAATTATCAGCGATGATTTAATTAGTATTATTTATATGATAACGGAGATCATATAATTAATTTCTTGACAAAACTAATTAAATGTCACGATAAAGTTATAAACATGTGAGTCTGGTATCCGCATTCTCGTAAAAAGATCTAATTGTTAGTATTTTTATTATATATTATCGGAATAATATTCATGAACAAAAGTAAACAGAAATTATTTTCATTAAATCCGATTTTGTTGAAGACCTTCTTGATTTCTTTAAAATAAAAATATACAACATCTGTTATAGTCTATGGCAATGCCCTTAAAGTTGTTGGCGCACGCGCATGCCATATACGGCAGCAGAAATATAAGAACCAGAGATTAATGCAGTCCCGACGGCTCGAGGTCACGCCATATTCATATTTTTATTTATTTTGTACCTTTTTCAAATGACGTCAGACGTATGTGAACGCTCTCTAACGTATTGTGAGAATATTATGCATTTAAGATCAGCGAGATGAATCTAATTCACATATAAAGTGTCCTTTTAAACATTCTATCAGACAGGTTTCGTATCACAATAGCTCTTTCTAGATTACTTTTAATAAGGTACATTAATTAATCGCGCAAACGAGGGAAGTAAGAGAATAAAAATAATCCGTAAAGAATAAATTGCAATCTATAAAACAATGGAAAATAGCAATGAAAAGAAATAAAATGTTATCATGAAACAGCACAATGATTGTGCTGGCAATTGACATCGACGGCGGATAATTAGCATTTTCGATTTACACATAATAGCAAAACTTTTTACTTATTCCTTTAGGTTGCTGTGTTATAACCGTTATATTTATCCCAGACATTGTTATTTACATGGCTAGATAATTGGAAAATACCAATGGCGATTATCCGAAGTACGTTATCGCCGTGGCGCGGCGTTCTAATTTCAAAACAAATCCCTGCTAGTACGTGACTCAGATTGTGTTTGGAGTCGGTACAAAGCCGTCCAGTTGCGCAACCGAACTGTCCAGCCGAGCAATAAGAGTGAATCTGACTATGACTGCGCTTGTGTATATGGACTCTTTGAAATCAATTTAATTTGCGCAAGCCTTCAAGCCTTTAACGCTCAAAAGATAACCTTTGTTGTTACTCTCTTTGGAATAACTTGGTAAAAAGAAGCAATGAAATCAACACGTTTTAATGTATGCAATACTTATTTGAGCTTGAAATTATGTTAAGATTTTAAAACACGTTAAGACTTCACGAGGACTTTGAAGATAAATTTTTTTTTTCTTAAATAAATTTTAAATTGACTGTGAAATTTCTTTTTGTTAAATTTATTTAATAAAAGTTTTAGACTCTAAGAAGCTAGTTCTCAAATAAAATATTTCGTTAAAATAAATAACTACTCTCTTAATGCCATCAGTCCTAATAATATACCTTAACAGTTAACATTGAGCGTTTAAACGTTTTGTCTACAAAAAAAGTAACCGTATTCATTGCTGATACGAACTCGTTCTAATCGATTTCGCAGTAGTTAGGTATTTCAAATCGATACCTTAACTACGTCTAGACTGAAGCCACCCCTTTCTTATAGATTAGACTTGATGTACTGTTTCATCGCTACTTCCAGTAAGCATTTTTCATTACCAAACAAACGTGATTGAATTCATATCATTTGGCGTATCACATTTCTCCATATTTGATTCCAATGTAAATAGGAACTTCTTATAAGGGATCGGTTATTTTAAGATTATTAGACGCTTATATATCCTTTAAGATATCAAATTATATTATATAATTTACTTTTTAATCATGTACAGATAAAGATGAGACCATTAGTAAGGATAAAAGTTAAAAGAAATATCATGACTTATAGAATTATATAAAAATTGATTTAAATATCACATTTCTGAACGCAGTTTTCATATGTCAAAATATTTTTTTATCAAAATTCCTGTCATTAAACAGAGCAAACATGTCATACAATTTCATAAATAAAGCATTTCACTATGATTAGACACATCATAGAGATCCGGGAATTAAAAGGTCATTGATCTCTATGACACAGTCATGTCGAATTAAATAATTCATTACGCGTCGTATTTAACTAATACAATTATGATTTTTAACTATGTATAAAAAGCGAGTCTAAGATAAAAAAAAACATTATACACAATGGGATAAAAGGAATCAATTATTTACGCAATAATTTAGATATGTTAAATTTGTAAAAAAAAAAATCGTATGAAGCAGGTATAACGTTGGCAATGTTGGGAAGATCTTTTTCTTCATTAACAAATTTATTTAGGACCGAATCAATCCTAAAGCTCAAACTAATGCGAAAATCGTGTTCCAAAACATTTCATGATGAAGTTATGTCAAATAAAAAAAAAAGTCATAATGACTATAACCTCTTTCTTAAGGAAAAAGCAATTGCTAAAGAAATAAATTAAAAAAGTTGCCAGTACATATATGTATGTCAATATATTTAAACTCAATAATACCATATTAATATTATTGTTGACAGTGACATAAATCAGTGAGTTAAGCAAAAGCACATTTCAAACCAGCATCATTAGGCTTTGACGTTTGAATAATCACGTCACGAAAGGTAATTGTTCTTTTGGTCAATTAATTTTATGACCAGATAATGTACTTTGTTCGTAATAGATTCTATTACATTTATTTTATTGTATAGATATTGAAACGGTACTTATTTAAAGAAAAAATCCTTCTAAAATTATTTAATATACATATATGTATTCATGATAAATATCTTAAAAATTGTTTGACTTTAACTTCAACGTCTTGAATTTAGACGTCATGTTTATCGTCATATGCGAAAGTTCTTTCCGGAATTTTTGTTAAAATTAAAATCTATTACTTAATATAATATCTGTTCTAAAAGCAATGTTTAATAAGAATGATTCTCGTAATGATGTTCCTAAGTAGTTTGTATCTCGTGATTGAATCTAATTACTGTGGTTATTTCTATTAAATTGAATTAATAATACGCCAATTGTGTTGTTTATAAAAGAAGTAAGATTAATGCAATAATATATAAACTTAAAATCCTCTTAAAAATTGATGTTGAGCTGTAGATGAGTAACAGCGCTGAGGTCAATACGCGATCTTTAAGGTTGCGGGTAACTTCCGAGTTACTTACAAGAATATGTACTTAAAGGAAATAAGTAATGTATTTACCAGACAATGGTTTCCGAGACACGGAAGTTAAAACTCATAACATTGTTATCAAACATTACGGTAAATAAAATGTTTTCAAACGTTTGATGATATGCTGATATATTGATATATGCTGTTTGATGATTCTTCCTATAATATATATATATATTTATATATGTGTGTCTGTTTTTGTGTATACAGAACGTGTTTCTCGGAAGTCTGATATCACAAGTCAACATTATTCCATGAACAGACCTTAAAAATAATGACGAGTGTCGAAACTACTTAAACGAGGCCATCTAACTGTTAATGAGAGGTAAAAGCTCCTTCAGATAACTAATCACCCGTTGGAACACTCGGAAATTGATAGAACTTGACATATTAGATATATTACAAGGTGACAAAAAAACAAAAAATAAATCTTTAATTTACTTTTACCATCAAATAAACATATATCATTCAAAACTCTTAAAGATCCTTTCCTAAAGAAATCCTCTCTAAATATATAAAGATATATTACATAACATACGTCGCACACTAATTGTGAAGATATAGAAAATGATCGGCTGGAAGCGATAGGACGTAATGTTTAAGAAGCAGAGATTTTTTTATTCAATTCTCATTAGCAATGTTTAATATGGTGTTCACTTTTTGTAGCTCGCGCCGTTCTTCGCCCGACTGCCGTTAAGAGACGGCTTAATAAACACTGGTTTCCTGTTCGGTTCTATTCTAATTAGATTTATTTATAATAGCTGTGGTTTAAGCTTTTAAATTATATGTAACCTTTAAGGCAGAATATAATGTACAAGCATGCGACCAGGTTAAAAAAGTGAAAAAAGGTTTATTACGATGTTATCCGTTGTGTTCCAGAATGTTCTTTCATTCAATAGTAAAACTCGTAGGACAAAAAAATAATCAAACATATAAAATTCAGTTTTAATAGGAAGTATGTACGTATAATCTCGAACACGTCTATCATTATGTTACTCAGTTTGTTACACGTTCACGTTTTAAATTCATACGAAAGTTCGAATTCCCAGGTTTAATAAAGTAACGTATCAAGTTGAAGAAGAAGATAATATAAACAAAGAAGGTTTACCTTCTGTACAACCAGCGGAGTGCCGAAATCCTTGCCGCCCTGCAGCCTGAAGCCAAGAGGCTGCTGATCGGACTTGTTCAGTCGCACAGTTATCAACTGTGCCATCTGGAAATAATCAAAACATTACTCTATGCAATAAAACACTTCATGATCAAGATCTCGAAAATGTACCTATCACAAATATGTATTATCACATAGTACTTAAATATAGTCGGAATTGGATGAGGCAAAAAGTCAGTACTTTTGATGGCGAATATAGGAAAAATTATATTGTTGTTATTTGTTTAAAATATGGCCTTTATCCGTGCAAAGACGTGCACAGTATATTCTGATACTGTCGTGTAGGATGGAGGACACACGGTCCGGGATTAACTTTTAAAAAAAATATTATGATAAATAGTTGGCAATATTGATAAGACATGCTTAATGGCACCAAATATAGAATAAAAAGATATTTTCAATAGTTTTATTTATAGAATCATATTTTTTTCAAATTCCATAACAATACAATGACGTCGCTATTCCTCGTAACGTTATATTAAATTAAAATATAGGTGAATAGGAAGCTCCGGATATTAAACAATAATCGTATTTAATAACTTGTTTAATATGCTTGCGATCTAAATCACGTCGATCCAATAAACGGCGAGTATTTAATATATTAAAAACATCGCAGTGGTCTTCGGGCGTGGCATTTGATCGACCTAATTGAAGATTTATTTTCTCCTCAAAGCTTCACTGACCGCACTATTCGGACACTGCGATCTATTTTATCTCGACGATGATCTGTGTGCAAATCAACAGACATTAGTGAAAGGAGGCTAAAAGCAAAACTTTCATTTATTCTTACAGGGAATAAACAATAACCACAAATCATCTTTATATCTCTACGATATGTTTTCTTGTATATTAATTTTAGTTAACTCGATAGCTATGGCTATTAAAGTTTAACATAAAGGTACTCATAGTAGGTAGTATTTAGTTTGTATACTAATATTATTCATAACAAACTACACCAAAACAAGCCTATCGCCTCTCAACATAACGTCCGACCGACATTTTTGTGCCATGAATCACTCATTAGCTACAATTTTACCTTTGTTTCGATAAAAGTGAATATTAAAAATTGTGTTATATAAAAAATATTTACCTAACAAACTGTATGCTTTTAAGAGTGAGAAAATACGCTGAAGAAATTACTTCGTCCAGATTTTAAGGCGTGCAATCACACATCTTGTTCTGTCGACCTTGTGCTACAATTCACCCAACCCCATCAATCAAATCTCGTCAAACACAATAAAATACTTCAGCCATCAAATTAAGACTCTTATTCTATTCCATGAATGCCACTACTTCTAATTCGTTTATATTATATTTCACTCTAAAACTTTAATAAGCGAAGGTTAAAAACGTGATTTATAACATTCATACAATTAACAAGCGCTTCCTTCCATTCCACCAATTGACTTAAATTTGTTATGACAACAAGAAGCAATGTCATCTCTTACGGACTGAGAATAAAATGAATTTTCATTTTCAGATCTACGTGCGTGTCATTCTTATCTCTAGAATGCCGTCTCAGGTATGTGTTGTGACTGCATTTTAACAAATAAATCGAATTATTTCTGCTATTTTTTCCTTTAAACAAAAAGTGCTAACTATATCAAAATTATTAAGAAATAAAGATCTGGACAGTTCAAATAACAGACCGATGGTCAAGAATTGTAAGATAAACTTTAATTGCATAGCAAACGTAACCTGAGATTACATTGCATTAAACTATTCTAGAATTATTATTACTAATTTTTATTGTTGTTTAATATTCATAAGCCAATAAAACTTATTAAATATGTATCGTGTTTTAGAACTGAATTAATTTATTATCTATTAAATTAGTGACGTCACTCGTTTTACAATCGGAAGGTTCGGTTCAATTTTTTCAGCCTTGTGCGACAGATGAATGTGTACCTTTTCATTGCTTTCAAACATTAAACTTGAAACAAATTGTCATACTGGCCTCGGTGAATGCCAAACAAAATTGAGATATGTAGACTTTGCTGCGTCGTCCTTCGTGTGTAATAAATAGTATTAAAATATCTCAACATAGATGACGTCCTTACTTTTCTTGCGCATCTCGTAACGTTCTGAGTAATATTGATGTCAACATCGTCTTTATTGACCCGGGTTTTTGAGAATTAACGGACTCTTGGTACCGAGTGATGACGTCACTTATATGACTAACCGAGACCATCGCGTAATGCCTCGTCACTTCGGTCTACGACGTATGTATTTTAAATAGCTTTTTTTTCTGGTGCAAATAATTATATACATATAATTTTAATTAATATTATGCCTAATATATCATATAAGTTCAATTTAATACTCGTTTTTAGTACAAATACCACCCACACATATAATTTAAAACTGGTCTTAACTCTCGACAATAGGTAATTTTTTCATACGCCACAGATAATTTCCAATGAGTTCAATGACCACTGCCAGTTAAAAAGTACGTATCGTTTTTATTGCTGTTCCTAAACAAATAACATTTGAAAAGGACGATGATTCGCGTTATTATTCACTTGTTGCCATATGCATTTCATAGATGTAAGAAAAATTAAAAAACATGCAAATATCAGTACAAAAAGTCACAAATTAATGTTAAATCTTTGTTTTAAATTAATACAATCAATTGATAGTTTCTAATGTAATCACGAGAGGGCGTGTCAAATGACTATTCTCATTGTTCAGTTGGCGCCAGCGCAGTTGTAGGACTCGTAATTTAAAATTATTTCAATTTTATGCACGTACCATAATTAAATTCATATTTTTTTATGCAGAATAGGGAGTTCATTATTTTATAGGCCATAAATTTATTCTTATCAAACTGCAAGTAAAGAATGCAACTGTATTGCATATGTCATTCAGCCGCGCAGTTCGATAACATTAATTTATAACGTGTCTATTTTGCTTTTTATCTTTCTAAATATGGTTCCTCGTTTGAGATATTTTGCAAGAAAAATTTTAATACCGTTAAAGTCCTATAATATAATATATAACTTGAATGACCCGTGTCCCCAACATTATTTAGAAGAATTGTTCGCAAAAAAATCGTTGAGAACAAGCGATTTTACAACACACTTTGACAAATTCGTTTTACATAAATTTAAATGTTTTATCGATGCGAACGTATTGTGGCATTGGCAGTACAGCTCAAAGTTAATGTCGGGAGAGTGTTCGTATTAAAATAGAATTTTTGGCAACCACTGACCAAGTAGGCAGTAACAGATTTAACCGAAGTGAATTATATTTTAACGAGTAGGTGTTAAACTAAATATTCACACCTGTGTATTGTGGGTACACGGAGCGGTCGGCGTGCGTGGGATGTTCCTTACACAAAATAAACAGAACACCGTTATGCTCAGTTGACAGGCGGCTAAAGCCTACATCTCACATATTTCCTGTATTCAGTCGTATTTTTTTAAGAACTCGATGCGGTGATGTCATTGTCACTATTGTAATTACGAGACGTTTGTAAAACTGTTGACACAGCTGCGGCCTTCAGAGGTCGGGCTGCTCGAATGCTGCAAACTTTTGATTTTAATGAGGCAGCACGGGCGAGGCTTTCACTGGCGGACAATTCGGCTCTTCGATTGCGTACGACAAACGCATATCGCATGCCCGAGTCCGGCCGGTGTCGCAAGCGTTGGCGTCGGTTGCATTCGGCTAAATAAAATGAATACTGACGGCGCCGATACAATATGTTTTATATCTGCTCTGAATATCAGTAGGAAAATTTTCTTTCGTTTATGTTTATAACATCTGCTCGACCTTATCTATTAGCATCGCCTCCAACTAGACTATAATGTATACTTATTTGTTTCCAATGTGTAATATGATATGAGGATGGTATAAACAGATGGATATTACGACGCTGAAATATATAATGTTGTAATAATTTTGCATTTAATTTATGTGCGGTCCACTGCAAACATATAGTTTTATAATAATATTAATGAGAATGAGAAACTACACTGAATATATGTAAATCTAAAATTATCATTCATCTAAGTAGTTGTTATTTTAAATCTGTGTAATAAATGAAAGATTTGCATAACATTAAAACCTCCTTGGATGTTTATTATTAGAATTTGTATTTTTATATATATTATAAACTGGCTGATAATTACAACTCGAATCACAAAAAACTAAAAAAAAATCATCAGGACTGAAAGCATTAACAAATAAATATTTTATCATAACCCAATTTTTTATTTGCGTCATGTTTGTGTATAACCTAGTCTGAAAAGTAGACTGGCCAAATGATATCATTTTTGCTGTGAGCTTTACGCCTAAAATGTTTAACTGAAATACCGCACGGGACCTTATCAGACTGTTATCTTATAATAAATATGCAAGTACGCGTTGGTTCAATCGATCGTACAAACATGGGTAATTGTATAAACACTTACGGGTATATAGATGTTTTAAATACATAACATATGTCTAAGAATATCCACAGAACAAACTAAATAGAATATTCGAAGCCCATTAAATTATTCACGTAAAATGGAAAATATATCTTTACCTCCATAAATATGCTTTGCAAATAATTTTAGATTTTATGCCGTCTTATCAGCTTATGACTTGACGTTTTGCGAGATCGATTCGCAAATATTGACGTATAGGTCAAGTAACTTGATTTTGTTGAACGGTTCCTGGGCTTAATATTTGGTATTAATAATTTTATAGACATTGGCGAATACTATAAGGAAACGTCACTAACTAAAAGAGATAGAAACAGAATAATTTAATAACATTTATATTTTATACTTTAGAAATGAAAGATCCGCTCATTGGTTTCCAAGAATATTAATACGTGATAATTTCAAAATTAAATCTTGAGTAGGTACTAGCACATACGTAAAGTGCAATATTATTTTTATTTTTAACCGTAACGAAGTAACGGTATTGAATGATCAAAAATTCTTCCTGAAATGTAAGTATATGATTCAATATTTTTCTCAGCAGACATGCTATCATATTATTCCTGTCGCCGTGGGCGGTAGCGTAAACTTGGCACTTCATGCGAATCACCACGCCGCGGTATTGCTACTTTCGCGAACATCAGTATTACAACTTATTATTAAATAAAAAAAATTATATAACACAGTTAATGTCAATAACCCCCAAAATGCAATGAAACCTTGGCTTGTATATATAGGAGGTTGCGAAACACTTGGCGGAAAGCCATACTACGTAAGCGATGCCCCTCAGTTTGCCGCCTCATTGATAAGCCTACTGAAATTACTATCGCCCCTATTCTCCCGTAGGCCGCAGATAAAATTACATCCCGAGATAAAATATAATGAATAAATTTATAGCAAACACATACAATATATTAATTTATATATACCAAAAACGTACTTCAAAAGATCCTAACAAAAGTTTTTTGTGAACTCCAATATGCATTAAAGTAAAAATAACTCTTTTTATTCGATTTTTGACATTAACGTAGGCTGACCGAAAAATAGTGACGAGTGCAAGAAAATAATTATGTAAATATTTTAAGGAAAAATCTGGCGGACTTCCAAATCTTATGATTGCTGTGATAATTTTGAATTTTCTAATGTTGTCATGGCCCGGCGGTTATATAACGTAGATATAAATAGCTGTATGTAAATATAACTACATATATAATGTAACTAATATTTTTAGGATTACTACAAGTATTTTATTATTTTAAAAACTACAAGACCTGATCTCATCATCTCGTCTGCCACAGGCAGATGATCACGCTTGCTGAAAAGTAGCCAAAACGTCGGGAGTATGTAGTTTTTAAAATAATGATATACGCGTAGTAATCCGAAAAATATTAGTTTCATTTCAATGTATAGGAGGTACTCGCAACTCTTAGATCTCATTACTTATATATATAATGTATGTAAATTGTGCGAGTGTCATCGTTTGAACTTTAATTGACATTGTTCAATTATCATCGTAACTGACCCTGAAGTCTAGTCCAGTTTTTATGGAAGGCAAATCCAAGCAAAAATAATAAAACAAAATTTTCTAAACATATATCCTAATTTTATGTTAAGAATAAGATTTATAGGCATTATGTAAATGTAAACAATAACAGCAATCAATATCTATGATCAAACTGAATGCCTCGGAGTCCGATTACCTTAAAGATGAACTGACGGTTGGAACAATGCTTACTTTATGTATAATATAATACATTGTTCCAGACGAGGACTTGGCTTACGACCTGAGAATGAGCAAAACGGATGTGCCCGATTGATCCCGGTGCCATATTGGCATCTTTATGAATGGCACGCTCAAATCATTACCTATTCACTTTAATGCCGAGAACCTAAGTTCATTGCAAACAAAAATATTTCACTATATTCTATTTGAAGAGAAGAATACAAAAATCGACATTATTAATCGAATCACTATGTAAGTTAAATTTCTTTTATACATAAGTGAGTTATAGATTTATATAGGTGGACCTCCAGCCAGCATTGAATTATAATAACAATGAAAAACTAACATAATTTATAATTCCTTATGGAACAGCGTGTAATGCAAACAAAGGGAACAAAAAGCATGGGATGCGATACAGTTATGAGTAATCCTCACCCTGACTATAGGAGGCGACCTCACTCACTGACTCACCGAATAAGTTTTATAGGAACAAAAAGTTTTTATATGTATCTTACGGGTCCAACTGGCCACTAAAAAGAAATAGGTAAAAAAGAAAAAGTTTGCACATGAATCTTATGGGTCTAACTGGCCACTAAAAAGAAATAAGTAGAAACGAAAAAGCTTTTATACATATGTATCTTACGGGTGAAGCTGGCCGTAAAAAAAATAAGGAATTCAAAAAGACCTTCTGAATAACGAATTGTTATCGAAATAACAAATTAAAAGGTCTCACAGAACTAGATATAAATTCTTAGAATTTTTCTAGCACACATCGCTTCCTCAAACATTAGACACGTTTCGACTGATATTAACCAATACATAAATAAAATAAATATGGAGATGAGTCACGCGTACATCAACGGATAGGTAATGCTGTCTTATCTAGCAATAATATTAACAGTTCGATTATAGTTAACTAATGACAAACAATTTATTAATTACCAGATCTACATAATATGTGGGTTACAAAATAGTGATTAGAAATCCATTAAATTAATCCATTAAAAACATCGTAAACAAGTAGACTACAGCAATATGTCTAAAAAGACTTTTCTATAATTTCAATTAACATTTATATACATATAACGTCGATTTTTTGAAATCATCCATTTGCGAGAAGAAATAAAGGAAAATGTTATTAAATATTTTAGGAAAGCTATGGACAAAAATAGAAATATTAAAAAAATGAAAGGTTTGTATGAATTACTTTGAATATTTAAAAACTTTATTAGTTTATCCTGTTTTATTAAAAAAAATAAATGCAAATGTATTGAGTAAAATTTCGAAAAATATAAGAACATAACATTTCAAGATCACATCTTACTGCAACCGAGCATTATTTATGACGCGGATATTAAATATACATACGTAATAATTACCGTAAAAATTATTTATAGTTGATGGTGTTCCGGGGATAATTAAATGGCGTTTAAGAACATAAATGTTAGTAGGAATTGAGTCGTAATTTCAAGTGGATAAAAAACGTAACAGCTTTGTATTGTTACAGTAATCGTAAATATGACAGCAGCGATGCAATGGTACTTTACGACAGATAAAAAATTCTTTGCACGCTGTGAATAATTAGTATAAACTATACAGCATTGCTAGTTTATCTATAAATAAGGAAAATGCAAGGTTAACGAAATAAATTCATTTTGTAACTAGGTTAATAGTATTTATTAATTGTCGTAAAATATAACATTACACTTAGACCAAAATGTTTCTATAATTAAGAGAAATTTAACGAAACTACCTTTATGATTTACCTCGTAGCATATAATATAATGAATCCAATCTTGTATAAATATTATCCTATCATATATAATCAAATAGCAAAATCCAACGACGCAATAAGAAGTTACTCTATCTGTCAGTTAATTACCATTTCAATTAAGATAAAAAAATCTATGTGACAATACATGGTATGTACCTACACGTTATATGAACCGGTCGTATATATTTTAAAGAGAAGACTTAATGTTGAAGTTATTTCTTTCCATCAAATCCATTTTAATATAAAAAAACAGTCGTTTTAAATCTAAGTATGCGTTATATAGATGTAACGATTTAAGTGAATTAAAAATGACTAAACTATTCTATATTAAGGGAAAAGTGTAAAGATGAAATGCGTTACAAGATCACAGGGTCTGAGAGTATGAACGTTTTAAAATTCCCTTCTGTTTGGGACGTTGCACTCCGGCTTGGGACTCGTCTAACCGGACCGCTATCAGTACCCGGCCCGATTCATCGCGCCAGCTCCACCAATGCTGGGATATCACAAATCGTAACTGGAGGGCATATTCAAACTACCATGAAATCTCGCAGACTTTATATATAGTTTTTTGATAATAGCTCTCAATAATGACAACATCACTTGAGATTGAATTTACCAATTCGTGAATCGTGTGTCAAAAGCCAATATACATTTCTAAATGAATAAATAAAAAATAGAAAAAGTATGACCACAGATTAGGATATGCCGAATAAATGAAGTTGTCTAGGAATTGCAATAATTAATTGCTTTTTAGTGTAGCACAAAATTAAAAAAAAAAGTACTGTAATCTCATTTTTCAATTCTACATTCTTAAATCATACATAATGTAGACATTATAAAGGAAAGTAAATGAGCTTCGTAAGTTACGAAAAAAAATATATATATTATTAATTAATTAATTTAGAATGAAATTATTACATCAGTACCAACATTTAACATTTACCGTCCTTTTAAAATGTTTTAAATGTAACGAGTAGAACGAATCAATACCCAATATGCTGTAAACGGTTTAAATATATTTTGATTACATTTCGCTGACCCAGTTAATTTATTTTATGATAGCATTTGTGATTATAATTTATACATAACTGCCATGTTGCGAATTCAAAATTATATCTTGAATCAGTAAACCTCACCGGACAACAAATCCAATACAAAGGACCAAAACAATTCCTTATGCAATGTTCCAGATCTCAAAACTCGCCCAAGTTTCCTTATATAAACATTTAGATTAACTATTGTTGTGCTTATTAGGATTAATATTCATGCAAGACGCTATCTTTCTGTATATATTTTAGTAGATGTCTATTTTGATACTCCGATATTACGTAAATATATATTGTTAATAATTTAAGCGACTGTAACATCTGTTATAGATTTATAAGAAAATATTTTTAATAAAATATGTGCTACCTTTCGGCAACGATTTTGCAAATGTTTACATAATCAGAGAATATTTTGAGTATCTCTGATTTCTTAACATTAAAGGCCGAAGCGTAATCCCGATTTAGCACGTTACCATCGCCATAGATTCCGGGAACAGCTGTTTATTTTAAAACTCTCTATGCTGTAACACAATATTCGCGGACGTCTTCTTGCCCTAGAGAAAATCGCGATGATACTCACGTCGACGGTCGAGTTCGTCAATTAAGCTAGATTCTTCACTCGGCACTGTCAATCACTGGTACAAAACACGCCGCAACACCGTCTCCAAATAGGCGATCGCGCTCGCGGGATATATTTAGAGCGGTAATACGACACCGGACACGGGCGTCGGTCGGAAGAACGTGCTTTAGTTGCGGGCGTCGGCGCGCGAGTGTCGCTGGCCAGCGGACGGCGAGTCGGTTGTCACCCCCCTTGTCCCCCACCCCAAACCCTCCACAGCCTCAAGAGGACGATACCCTCCGTCGCCCGCGCACCAACCCTTTGTGTAACTCGTCCATTATATAAAGCCTTCTGAATACCACCTTACAGAATAATTTTGCTTTTTATCAATTCCGTTTAACAATTTTCACGTTTCCAGGAAATTTGATATTGTTGAACGGAGTGTGCTTTTTAATTAAATTGAATAAGATTTTATCCAAAATATTCAGGGAAATTTCCTGGGGTCGATTATTGAAAATCCTGTTCATTGCAACTAAATCATTTTATTATTAGGTAAAATAAAACACCAAGTTGGTTATAAAAGTTCCTATATTTATAACTCAGCCGCTCTCAAACCATACAACATATTCCCGTGTACACCTCATTAAAATATCTATAAAAATAATTTAATTTTTTATGATTAATCATCGTCCACCTCGTCGTCTGTTGTAAACTCACTCTCGTTCCCGCCCTGTGAAAAAAAAACATTAAAGAATGCTAAGATATTACACTAGCAACATTATCCCTATTCCTCATTTGCCTATAAACTAGAAGCGAAAAATTTTAAATAAAGAATGTTTTAATTAATATCAAAATGGCAGACCCAATTTTGTATGTAATAAGTTTTAAATTCTCGTTTATTTAATTTCCATCTGTCATTTGTATACATTTAGTTAAAATCCACTAGTATATAAATAAACATCTAATAAAATCAGTCAGCTGACCTTGAGTTCTGAGTCATAACATAGAATACATCGTAATTATAATTAACCAAATATACCTAAACGGTATGGAGGTAAAAAATTTTATAAACGGAAATATAATTTTGTAAACAAATTCGTGAGCGCGTGCTTTTTAATTTGCAATATATATTTTATGTCAGTGAATACGGTGTTTAAAAATTGTACAATTTTCGTTATGTCTGTATACTTTTTGTTATGTCTAGTAGACGACTTAATGGAAATTTTTCAATGTAAAAAAAAATTAAAATCTGTAATTTTGCAGTATTTGTCTCAACCGGGAATCGAACCCGGGGACGCTAATAACGATCCTTGTATTTGTGAACCCCGGCATGTCTATATTATTAGATAACCTTAATCATTTGTTTTCATACTTCATTTATTAGTAAGAAAATGTGGTAATGAATTCATTTTTTTTGAGTTAAAAAGTACAGAACAGCTTAACGTAAATTGGTTATTTTAACAAAACACTGAAAAAAATTTCACTTTAAAGTAGTAGAAGTGTGAAGTAGTCAATCATTTAAAAATTGTTATAATAGGAGACAATAGTGATGACCAATCTAATTTGACCTCCGCAGTGATGTATATAGCAAAACTGTTCAACTACTTATAACCAATGTAAGTGGACCTCCACGCTGGTGTACGTATGTATTGCTACATCACGCAGTTCATCACTAACCTCATCTCTGTGTTCATCGTCAGTATCACTGAGGTCCCACTGTGGATGGTCGCTGGGCACAGCAGCCGCCTCCTTCACATCCAGCTTCATATCCTGCTGCTGGTCCATGCCGATGTAAGAATCTGTTTGGAGACCATAATATAATGGATATATCTTTTATTATCGATAAAAATTAAACAAAATTGTATAGTCTGTTAGTCGAATGATACACGCTACAAACACCCAAATAACAATTGCGTCTGTCTGTCTGTTTGTTCCGTCCAATTGTGGAAATGGCTGGACCAGTTCCGACTGGACTTCAATGACAGATAAGTGATTAAACAAGGAGAAACGTAGGATACTTTTAAAGCACAAGTTTTGTTATTTACACCGCGCTGGCCATAATTGAATCTTCCTTTAAGCCTGTTATTATAATATAATACATTTTGCATCACATCAATGTATTTAAATGCATTTACACGGTGCCATTTCACGTTGAAGGTTTTCCTTTAATTAGCGCCCATGTGTATATTTACAATAATGTATATGTCTACTTATGTCCGCGTCTGTATGTGTGTGCGCGTGTTGACGTGTCTTTTATCCTCTTCGTGTCTCGAAGACAACAAATACCATGAAACTATAAGTAACATTACCGCTATATTATTTGGTCATAACTTATAACAAATTATATTTGTTGAACGCATGCCACCGAAACAAGATAATAAATACGAACATCCAGTTGTCTCAGATAAGCAGATAAATTACACAACAGGTGCGAATCACATTTCCGCAGAGGATTCCGTACCAATTAAAAGTTTACAAATTTTACCTTTAATAGTTCTTATTAAACGCAAATACTTTGTAATATTTACAATCCCTCCAAGCGTCAAAAATATTTCCAAAATCAACCTGACTATATGTTTTCAATTGTAACACGATACTAACTTACGGAACCCTAAAAATACATGGAAATAATATGATGTCTATATATAAATATGTCGTATACTTGATAGAAGAATTCAAAACTATCCACGAATACTATAGTTTACAAACATGGAGAATAAAATCGATTTCGTACATTATATATATATATATATATATATATAATGTATGTATGTATGTATTGATAGCATCCCCGTAACATTAACCTAGAACCTAGTGCGTCGTGTGTCGTGTGTCGTTTAGCACTGGTCATTAAAGCTGTCACGATCCGCGGACATTTGCATGTTGTGTTGAACGCTGGCTGATATATTTTATGTTAGTCTCCGTATCTCTGTATTCTAAACCGCATTACGTGTTAGTTTTATAAAGTCCAGCATCTGATGAGAAACCTTCGAGTCTTTAGTCGCATGTTGTTTTAAATAATTAAACTCGTATTGAATAAACCGCAATGAAACACAGTGATTCATTTGCTAGTCGATGCGTACGGCTTTGTCCGGCTTATTGAGACCCTTGAGAGGATTTCATTAATTTCTCGAGGAACCCTCAATCAGCTCTCGACTTAGTGATAATGTTCTTCAGATTAAAAAAATAATTTCGAAAATCGCGAGTAATATAGTAACAAACAGTCTAAACGACAATTTCCTCCTTTTTGAAATCGTTTAAAAAGAATTCTAAGTTACTCCTTATGACATTACCTAAATGAGAGCGGAAGTCTTGTCAAAATCGGTCCGGCCGTTCTAGAACTTAGCAGGAACAAACAACAGACATTTTCTTAATAACTATTTATGTATGTATTGTGTGAGTTTCATAACATAAAATTATGTTTATTTGAAATTACAAACTGACACATATTATAAGTATATATATATGTACTAATAATTAAAAGAGACATTTTCTGACTTCCATATTAAAGATAGCGCGTCCCAGTATTGTTATGTAGTGACATAATAACATTATATATACATATATATATATATGTATGCAAGGACACGTAGCAAATACAACAAACATCTTTATAGTATTATGAAGATAATACTTGTGTTTTGTGGATTTCTGTTACACTTACGCGAACCACTGAACGGATCTCAGTGAGACAGTTATGTTTATATGACGTCATAGTGTCTTCAAAACTTCACTAATATTGCCTTCTCTATGACAATGACAAAAAAATATCATCCCTACCTGTTTTTGACTTTATTAAGACCTTCGTTGTTTTTGATATTTGATATAGCAGAGATGTTAGCTAATTTATAATTTTTATGTATATTTTTTTTGCTTTTTTATAACGAATTAGATCACCCGACTTATCACAACGATATTATAGAGGCGACAAACACTTCTAAAACTACTGGTCGACGCAAGTCAGAACATCAGTTCTATTAATTAGTTTTATATATGTATACCATTCACACACAAAAAAATTATATCAAAAACATGTTTACACGTGTGTGACAACTCGCAAGATTTACATTCATAGACGCGTGTTAATACTGTAACGTGGGAAGATTCATGAGTGACGAAAAGAATAAAATTTCTGTATTTAGTTTGACAAGGAAAACTTGTTGGTAGGCGAGTACGTGTTGCGTATCAGTGTTGTGTCCGAACGGGTGTGTACGTACATGTGTGCGTGTGTATGTATGTGTGAGCCTATCAGTTTGTGCGTGTTGCGTGTGTGTATATGTGCGTGTGTGTGTTGTCCGTGTGAGCGTATCAATTTATGCATGTGTACGTGTTGTGTGCCGTGTCGATGTGCGTGTGTGTGCATGTCCGTGTGTACGTGTGAGCGCATCAATTTGAGCGTGTGTGCGCGTCCCTGTCCATGTCGATGTGCGTGTGTGTGTGCTTGTCCTTGTGTACGTGTTTCGTGTCCAGGTACGTGTGTGTGTGTGTGTACCTGATCTCAGACAGCAGGCCAGCGTGTAGAGGCCGGGCCAGCGCGGCGCCGTGAACCGCAGCTGCAGCTCGTGGTTGTCGGCGAGCGCGGTCACGTGGGCGGGCGCGGTCAACAGCGTGTGCGACTTGCGGTCACAGATGTAACACCACCAGAACTCCTGCTTCTCCTGTTGACACGAAACCAAAATACTGTAACACTACTTATATATTATATGTAACATTTTAAACGTTGTATGGATGTTTGTTGTCGGTACAAAACTACTGCCCGGACTATAATACTATTCTACTGTTATTAAGCTTAGACATACAGAAACGTGCACAGAAATTTCGGCTAGGGTAGGCAGAATATGTCGTATTTAACTTATTTAAACAAACATAACTAGCACAGAGATCGGTGATCACAGATATAATTTCCCATAATTATTTAATAAAAGCACAACTAAAAAAATACCATTCATTAATACGAACTCAGAAAATTAATCAAAATAAAAATGATAATTTTTAACATAATAAACCGGCCAAAATAAATTGACCCGTTACAGTCAACTAACTTAAACGATTTCGTTTCGTTTGCGAGAATAGATCTCTGAAATCCTACACATACACGGTTTTTACACTCCCGTACCAATATTTTGTGCATACAACAGGCGGTTAAACGTGACGTATTTGTATGGAGAATAAATGGCGAGTGGTACTGCTTAGGCCACGTCGGCTGGAAGGCGGCGCTAGTAGCGACCCATCAGTCTTTGTTTACTTTCGATAGATGGCGCTTTTGTTAAATAATAAATCAATGGCAATATAAGTCACTGTGAACACTCGTACTGAGGGACGTTTGAGTTAAAGTAGAAATATTTAGCTAGTGTGGGTTTGGCTGCCTCGTGTGGAGAGTATGCAGGGTTATTAGCATGAATAGAGTGCAGCGGACAGGTTATGACTTATTTGAAAATTCTATACAAATTACCAAAATGGCAGAGTGAATGTTGTTGTTAGTTGATGTCTATCTTATTTAATACAGTATTAATTTCTTTTTAAATCCTCTCGGACGAGGTCGCGTCTATGTACTAGTATATATGTAATCTAACCAATGGGAAGTATGGACAGTGGACCGGATGTGAGCTCTTAGAGCGTCCCTCCAATCTCTCCCTCTTCTGGATCCTCTTCTGGAACTTATCCCACTGGTCGTCATCGTCGTCAGCGGACGACTTGTCGCGCGACTCGTCGGAATCGCTGTTTGAACCCGACTCGTCGGAATCACCCTCGTCGGAATCCTCGCCTGCGATAAATATATATTCGTGAAATAAATTAAAATATCGTCAAAAAACAATCTATGATGCTATGGAGTCCGTTGACAACTGATAAAGCCGGATCAATAGCAGCTTTAATATAAATGTCAAGTACCGTCATCGGCTTTCTTCTTTGGTTCTTTAACTTCCTTAACTTCTTTAACGTCCTTCTTGACCTCTGTCTTCTCGACCACCACCGTCTTCACTCTAGCGACCGTCTTCTTGTTCTTCTTGGCCGGCGCGTGTTTCTTCTGTTTCATCCAGACCGGTCTCTTGAATGTGTCTTTCTTTTCAGTTTTATCGTTTTCTCCATTCTCCCCCTTCTCAGCGTTCTCACCACCGCCGTCTTCTTCATCCCTGATTGAATTTTTACCAGGTTAAATGTGTATTTTGGAACGAAACTAATGAATTGGTAATCTGTATGTGTGTGGGTGTTTGTGTGTGTGTGTCTCATACTTAATATTCTTTTCCTTTATAGTTGTATCTCCAAAGAGTTCCTTCATGTCAGTCCTCCTCAGGAACACGGTGACCGTGACGATCGCTCCGGCCGTCACTACAGTCGGGTTCTCGTCGTCGATAACTACAAAAAATATTAATAAAAATAAGATAAGGTATCAGTATGACAACATCAACAACAAACTCATAGAACATAGTATAGGAAAGTCAAGCCTGAAAAGCTAATATAGTTACATTTGACAGAATATCGTAGAATTTAGATTCAGTTACTTCTCTCAAAAACAAAGATAAAAAGCAACACCCGCAGATTCAAATCATGAGTAATTTTATAGACAGATATTATAATATTATATTAATTTAACATATTTATTATGTAGTATGTAACAGTAAACTAAAACAGACCTTCGGTGTTAACTTGGAAATGTATGTAAGGCATGTTGCCCAAAACTTTCATCAGATCCTCATACTGGGAATCGTTCAAAAACCTCAGCAGCTGTCGTCTCTCATCGCTGGGGAGCTGTGCCAGTTGTAACAAGGATTTAATGTGTTTCTTCCTGTTAGTGAAATATTTGAAATGTTCCTCAGTGATGTACGGCAGCTGAAGTAGAGGAGACTTGTTCTCCCACAGCCCTTGAACGATCATCGGAGACATCTTCATGCAATTTTCAATAGTTTCTATTGTGGGTAGACGTGGTACTGGAACAAAAAATTTTAAAATTATAACGATTATTGTATATACAAATTATTATAACTTTTGAACACAATTCCAATATATTATACATGAAGTAAACATAAAATAAATGAAATGGCAAAGTTATTTAATTTACGATGTACATAAAAGAGAGTGCAATAAAACAAATGTATAAATAATATGTGAATTACTATTTTAACTCACTCCGTCTTGCATAAGCCAGAGCGATGAGTTGATTGACACAATTCACCATTTCCACAATAAGATCAGGGCATCGAGACACCACGTAACGTCTGTCGACTTCCAATGTGTCCTTTGGTAGGGGTATACGTGACAGATGAGCGTGTAACAGGGCACGTGCTTTAATACTGTAAGGACGACATAGAGGCTGTTCCTTATTCTTCTCGCCCAGATTTTTAAGATCCCGCAGTAACTGAAATATTCACATTATTAGAGTCCTTGTTGATAAAAAGTTAATACAATATTTTGTATAATGAATAAGGCTTAGATTAGACGAGATTTTCTCTGTTGGTTTAATACAAAGCAGTAACCCACTCATATAAATATATATATTTTTTTCAATACTAGAGATTTTATGACTAAAATAATAGTAATGATAAATGTTAGCTATCAAACAATTTGTTAATTTTTTTTTTTCTGTAAACCTCAAACATTATGTTCACATGTTGGGAATTTCTCAGATGATTAATAAAGAACAGATAACAAATACATTTTTTTATAAAATATTCGACTTGAAGCAATTGGTTTTTCCAAATAGCAGTTTATAAACCTATTTAAAAAAAAAATTATATAAAATAGATTAAATTTTCCCGAATTTTATTCATTACTCATATCGTCTTTGTTACCAAAATTTTCTCAAAAAAAATATGTCGGTTTTTTACTGTGATTGAATTTTTAGTAATTAATTTTTATTATTAAATTATTTGTATTTTGCAGCGTAATTGTTCTTTACTTACACTCGGTACCTCCTCGTTATCAGTTATCCTTTCAATTATTTCAGAGTTATGTCTCTTATCAAATTCACAAGAAGCAGCCAAAATCATTAGGCTCTTTTTAGAGGCATTGACGGTGTTTTGTGGCAGAAATAGAAATACATTTGGGTCGTATCTAATAGAACTTGTTCTCCTGAAAATCTTATAGAACGGTACCACCAAGTACCAACCTAAAAGATACAAAATTTATTAGACTAGTTTTATTGTGTTGGTAATACTGTTTTATATCTCCAATAAACATTGTATTATATTACAGACTATTTGAAAATTTTTTTTTTTTTTAATATCTGAATTAGCTAATGGCTTTGCCTTTATATTTATTTAATTTTTACATATGCAGCAGTTACTGTTTGTCTGATATCAAGTGTTTACATAACCAAAAAAAAATAAACCAAATAGATTGCAAAATACTGATTTGAAAGTCAGTCTTGTATTACTATAAATAAGGGTTATTTCCCAAATGAAATATAATTTTTTATATATTGTTATCTTACCGCTGTTGGCAAAGCAACCATGAAAACCAAAGCATATAGTCCAAGCACCCACACACTGTTCTCCTTCTCCACAATCCAACTCGGCAGAGCTATACCAAAGCTCATAGCACCAGGACCGTCTGGGTTGCCATATTTCTCCCAATTTTTCTTTGCTTCTTCATCCGTTAAAGCCTGCATACGGAATTGTATTATCATTTTGTAATTATAACAAACAAAACAAATACAGATTTAAATCTGAAGAGAAATTTTTTTTGCATTACCTGATAGGCTTTTGTTAACTTCATGAAGGCTTTCTCATCTCCGGTCTCTTTATCTGGATGCAAGATCAAAGATTGTTTACGATATGATTTCTTAATTTCAGCCTGGGTTGCTCCCGGGGGTAGACCCAATATTTCATATGGATCAAAATTTGACATCTCATAATCAAACTGAGACACTTTCATAGCAAGGAACCCAAGAAGAACCCATCCTGAGATAATCGCCAGCATTATGAAGAAGTTTTTAACCTTTTTGTAGGGCTGTGATTGTTCCAAGATTAACTGTTTCTCTTTGCAATTTGGACACTGACATCTTTCTGCCTGTTTTGTTGGATCTAAAATTGTAAAAATCCATATTAATTTAGTTCTCAATATTTGATAAACGTGCTATAATACGTCAAAATTATACCGTGTCATCAACTTTTTCGTGAACAGAATATAAATTATAAGAATAATGATAAAAATTTTGTATCATAGTTACAACATACTAATATTGTATTTATATTTGCTGGACTGAGATTAATCGTATTTTGTCATAAATAGTCAATATTTTTGTTCTAATTTATACTCCAAATTTTACCTTCTTTCCTTTTTCTCGGCCAATAATAAAATGTCGCCGGTACCAATATCAGAGCGAGGAATGATAAAACGAAATAAAAGAATGTCGAACCACTTTCATCATATTCAAACTTTTGTCCACCCATAGTTATTAATTTACATTATTCGATTTAATCCGAAAAATATGTACCGCGTTATAACACTGTACAATCAACGAGCGTACAGCGATACAACCTGACGTGTCATATACTAATACGTCGATCCTTCACTAGTCTGCCCAGGGTGCGTGTCATTCACATTTCGCACACTGATTATCAATTTTATAAATTTTTAAGTATCATATGTAAAAAAATTTGATAATAGCAATCAATCAACGTTGTAAAACATTTAGACATTACGTTATCAACTGCTATCATCGTTAATGTTTAAAAGCATGAAATAATTAAGAAAGGGATATTTAAAAAATATATATATTTTTATTTTTGATGTACTATATAAGCTGCAAAAAAGGTTTCACATTTAAAATTCTTTTGGTTAACTTTAAATTGGTAGTTAAGAAGATTCCTACTCTGTTTTACAATAATGTCAAAACTGTAAGCCCTTTGTCAATTGTCACAAGTAGAAATGAAAGGTACTCACGACTGAATGTTTCATATGACTTATGTCAATAGTAAAAAAATAATTTTAGTCGTAGGTAACGAAAATGGGATTATAAAAATAGAGGATTAAAAGGTAAGTACAACAGTATTATAAATATGTTTTCTTTTCCAAAACACGGTATAAAATGGAAGAATGTGTTTGATTTGAAGTTTATGCTAATTGTGCTATAATGCAGAATTTAGCCACATTAAAATATAACAAAAAAAGTTTATATCATTATTTTAATAGTCAATTGCAACTGAAGTAAAGCAGACTGTTTTACTGTGCATAAAAAACGGATTGTTTTTTCCAGATGTCTACTAAAACTATAGCAAGTGCAACTGTTAGGGCAGTAAAAAAGCGTCTGCTACCATCCAGAGCTGCTCTAGTTTTGACTTCTTCAGCCGTAAATAAAGTTAAGGAAATAATGGCCAAGGAAGAAGGCAAGGGTTATATAGGATTGAAAGTTGGTGTGCGGCAAAGAGGTTGCAATGGATTGTCATATACCTTAGATTATGCAACAACAAAAGGGAAACTTGACGAAGAAGTAAAACAGGATGGAGTCACTATAATTATTGACAAAAAAGCACAGTTGACCTTGTTGGGTGTGTATTTTTATTATATTGCATGTCATTAAAAATGAAAGTCAAGAGCAACAAGTCTAATTTTATACGAGATAAATTATTTTCAAATATATGTAACTATTAATAAACTATACTGTCAGGGATTGGAAAATATTTGCAGTCATAAATTTTAAATTGATCAAGTAAATTATTATTCAAAGCATTGAAAATGTTAAATGAAACATTCCAGAACTAACATCAATTCATTCTTAGAACATACTTCAAAGGCAGCCCTAGTAGGTTCCTTTCAAATTCGCTTAGGTAGAAAGAGGAGCTTGGACGGTGGAGGTGAGCGTTTAATGTGTGTTAAACCTACACCTGGGCAGCAAAACCCAGGCACTGTTGAAGCTCCTCTCCCTGCAATGTGATGGACCCGGCAACCGCACGGTGAATCCATTGAAGTTTTCATATCAAAATATTTCATATAAAAGCACATTTTACATTATGAGACTTTTTTTATAAACAGAACTTTTATTTTCTTAAATCATATCTGTTAATATACATGAATATAATATTTCTGATAAAATAATTTCTTTTTCTAGGTACTGAAATGGATTTTGTCGAAGATAAGCTGTCAGCGGAATTTGTGTTTAACAATCCGAATATAAAAGGCACTTGTGGATGTGGAGAATCTTTCAGTATATAAATCAAATTAATTAGTTAATGTTTTTGTGCTGGTACCCTTTTGTGACGTAATTTGCACAAGTAAATGCCTTTTACTCGACCATTGTAATGAACAAGTAAATTAATATTTGTTTAATTGCTTTCAAAGAGGGTATAACTGTAAATATCGTTTATTATTATTATGTATGCAAATTTATTTGTATAGCTAGTGATAACATGAATCTAGAATACTTATTAGTTGAATAAAATTCTATCATTGTGTTTGTTTTCAAAATTCTTCTACCTCACTTTTGAAATATACATCACGAACCTTAGATTTCCAACGACTTTTCCGTTAATATTTGGCGGAATGACAAATATCAATAAGCGAAACGGGGGGGAGGAGATAAGAGATGGCGACAAGTGTAACAGTTACAGATTTAGTCTTGATTCTTAACGTACAGCGTTACTTCCAGTAATGTCATACAAAATGGTTGAAGCCAGTATTTAATATTTATAGTTTTCAAATGCAAGTTGATACTTAAATGTTGCCATTACAAAATTACAATGTTTCAATATTAATTATTATCAGTCATAAAAATAATTCTAAGGATTATAGTAAATTATAATTAGTACGGTACGGATGGCACTACTCGTAACATAAGAACACAGTGCGGTCATTAAACAGTTACAGTCTGTGAAGTTTCCCTGACATTCGCTTCCCCTTGGTGACCCTAACCTTAACTCCTCTACCCGACGGGTGGGGTCTCAGTAATATGGTTTGTCCATATATTTATTTTGAAGTACATAGAACAAATGAAACTAGCTATTATAAGTTTCCTAGTCTTCAATGAATTATTTAATTGCAACATAGTTGGAAATATCTACTAAGTTTAATAAAGTGTTTTTTTTAGATTTGGGATATTTTCTTTTATTTAAAAAATACAAAGAACAGGTTCGAACCCTTCACATGCAACTCGTACACGAGTTCAACTTCTTCAAAGTCATAGTTAAACATTAAGGAATATAGATGACACCCGTGTAGCAACAAATATGTCGTTTTTTTTAATAGTTCGTACGTATGAAATTTTTATACTTTAATTTTCGTGGTGACGCTGAGTTTTGATCCTGCATATCTTTTTCAATAAACAGTTTGACTTCCCATTATTTACTTTCAATAGACTTTTTATCTAAACTGGGCACGGATTTACTGAAATTTATTAAAATATAAGAAACCATTTTTAGCATTGCTGCTTATTTATTCAAACCTGACTTTGAACATCTTTAAAAATGAAAGCGACCGACATTTTAAGCGAAACAAAACAAAATCATACGAAGAAGTTATATCTACGTTATTGATTTGAAATTTTCCGATTCGGATATGTATTAACTATTTAAAAAAAAAACGCAAGATAAGTCAATCATAACTTTTATAAACTTGACGCTCAAAAAATAAATAATGATTACAAATAAGAAATTTTACTTATCTTTACTATGGCTTAATATATAATAATGTATCTGTCATTTAACAGTTTTAGGTCGTTTTTTTACATAAGAATTTGAATATAATATATATATTTATCTCAGTGATGAATTAATTAAATTTACAATATATTTTTGTATAGTTGCCCGCTTTCATGAAAATTCAGAGATTGTAGATTAAATATATATATTTCTTTATTAATTTTGCAGGGTTTATTACATTAGTAAAAATTATAAAATGCTTTTAGTTAATTATATATCAAGTGTTGTCAAAAAAATTGGTGCTTGATGCTTAAGCTATGTTATTCATTGATGTTATAATTCATTCAAATTTAATGACAATAAAGAGATTTCTTAAAAATTGTATAATAGAAAATATACTATATTTTCTATAAGATTATATGTAGGTATTTATTATTCCCAAAATCTTTATTTAGAAAATCGGTTAACCATAGGAATGTATGATTTAATTAATACAAATTCATTAATTTCTAAGTGAAACTGAAATTTAGAACCGTTATCGTTTTGTGAAGATTAAAAAAGTGTTTCGGACAAAGTATGTCTATAAATTATAACGTATTGAAGTTTTACAGATTCTCAATGAAATCATTGAAAGGATATTTCATAAAGTTTTAGTCTACAAATGTCACACATGATGCATAGGTAGTCTAATTATTATCTATGGGAAAAGGTCACCAAATCTATGATTTTAACGATTCCTGTTAATATCGATTATTCATTTTCTTAAAAAATAGTTTAAATTTATTTTAAATTTATATATGTGACCTTGTGTACAAACAAAAGTTGGTTGATGCTAATAGGGTTACCAGTAATATATCATCATTGGACATATCTTACTATTTAAAGAAAGTTTTACAATTCATTGTAAAACTTTCACTACAACGTAGATTTTTTACGACCCAAAGAGGAATTCGAACAGACGGCCTACTTGATGGAGAGTAGTCATCGTTGAGCATGGACATCTGCATCATAAGGGGTGTTGCGGATGCCTTGCCAACCTAGTTTGTGTAGGAGTCACCTGAACATTAGATGTTTGTAAGACCCCATTTTGTAGCTCTCTGGGAAAACATCGAGCGGAAGATCATTTCACATATTGCACGTGTGTGGAAAAAATTATCGCGACTCACTTACAGTCTTGCAACTGAATGCATCTTGGTGATATGGATGAAATCCAAACCTACGCCGAATAGTGCGATGATAGAAGGGCAACATTGGCACTATGTCAAACAATTCCTCGGAACATTCCCCGTTGTACAGACGACAGAACACACAGAGGGAGCGTGTTGACAATGCGAGGGAGATCGTCTTCAATGCGACCAGCAGGACGTTGTATGGAGTCAAGTGGAAAATGGTCGGTACTGTGAGACACCGGACCAAAGTTGAAAACAGTACTCCACCGGGGACGAACCTGTGCTGTGAATAGTAAAAGCCGATGTGAAGCATTGCCTCGCTCTACTCAGTACCCCTAGTTTTTTAGAGACTAGTTTTGCCTTATCTACTAAATATCTTCGAAGTTGAAAGTCATTCGCTATATAACCCCAAAGATTTCAATACTTTGATGGAACTTAAGGGGAATGTTGGAGTATTAATAAATTATGCTACGCAAAACGAGTAAACTTTTGTCTTCCAGCGATTAACCTGAACTAGATTTCAGCATACCCCATTCGAAATCTTGTTCCATTTCTCTTCTCCTTGTTCACGACGAATATTTGCTTGGCCCACAAGTCACCCAGCAGTGTCACCAGCACTGTCATCCGCATATCACCGAATCTTGCTAGTTAGCAGCATGGCGTTGGTATGCAGAATAAACCGTTTCGTGATAGACCTGAGCCTTGGGGTGCGTCAGCATTAATGGGCATGGGTTCCGAGCATGAACCGTCAACAACGACCTGTAGCTCCGCCCAAGAAGGAAGCTGGTTACCCAGTTGCGTAATGGGAGCTTCGATAGAAGTGCGCTGTACCACACCCGATCAAAGGATATTGCGATACCAAGGCTGACTGACAGGGCCTCCACTTTGCTCTCAACGGCTTAAGTCCATCGATAATTGTAATCAGTAATAAGCTGGTTACCTTCTTGACGACTCAAAAGTTGCGTATTGATGATTCTCTCTATCACCTTTGAGAGCGAGAATATAATAACAATAGGCCTGTTTAATGGACAGATCTATTTTATCACCTTTTTAAACGAGAATAGGCGCGTTAGAACCGAAGTCATATAAGGAGCACATGTCTTAAGGACGAGGAACGATAGGGCAGCATTCACAGCGCTCTATGTGAAACGCAAATTGCGCTTATTTTCCCTCACAGTCAGGAGTCTAATTAAACGCGAAAAATGTGAACAAAGGTCAGCACCTCTTTTTGATGATGATTTGAATAGCAAAGAGTTTTGATTATTTGGCTCTTATAAATCCATTGTCATATGTTTTTGGTTTGCAACATCTATCAATTTACATACAGGTCAAGGGCTTACTCGAGTTGATTGTGTGGTATGTTTTTTATTTTATATCTCTTCCTTAATACACAGACTTCAATTAAAATATATTGTAAAATATTTTTCTCTACTAATGATTTCCCGATTTCATTTCCAATTGAAAATTTTAAAATATGTAAATACAAATATTTAATACTAAAGGCTTTCAAAGTCTAATTAGGGTATTTATTTTAGCAGTGAAATTGTATAAACTACTCAAAATTTTACCAAAAAAAGAAAAAAATAGGGGCAAAATTTGTATTTAATGGTAGTTTACCAATTACAGAGCATAATGCGACTCAGTTTCACAATGCCGAAGTGTGCTAATGCTTAATTGGAACGTGAATTAGTTTTCTAGTGCACCAGCCGAGTGCACTAAGTTCAGTGTTGAGAATAAAAACAGTCATACAAAAATATAGGTTTGTAATAAAAATTGATTTATAGTTTTAAATTTTTAAATGAAATTGTATTCACATTTTATGTATAAAATATAAAAAAAATAGTCAATGTCAATGTCAATACCTTCATCCATCTTTACATTAACTTTTTAACAAGGTTTGAAGTAGCTTTTTAAGTATTTCGAAAAACGACGACAAGACAAGAGCTTAAAAAAATTTCTCCACAATAAACAATACTAATTACTAACGATAATATTAATAAAATTTCGATCAATGCCAACTTAAAGAAAAAACACCTGTTAATTTTCTGTCACTGAGGTTGGTATTGATTGCACGCATCTCGCTTAAGGAGTACTTTTAAGTTTTAAGAGTGCTAAATTGTGCGAATTGTTGCTGTAGTTGAAACATTCACCGTTGAGCATAATGCCGCATAATGTGCTCTGGTGCTGTAATTGCAAAACTACCAATAAATATTATTACCTATTTTAAAACACTATGGCCTGTTAAAAATATTTTTGAACGCACCTCTATCTACAATTTCACTCTGGGCAGAACTAGCACGTAGGTAGATAATAAAATATAATTTTATCTCGCTCTCACGAATATCATCATGGAGGTAACTTTGTGAAATCGTTGTTGTAGTATTCGTCTTTGTTTACGTGTCGAAATCAACGAACGAATAGTTCTTTTATACTTAGTGTGTGTCGCTGCAGTATATGGAATTGTTGGGAAGATATATTCGTGTCAAAATTGTTAAAAGAACTATAATCGTGCATATCATTTGAAATGAACAACGGGGACGTCGGAGGCTCTAGAGGCAGAGGCCGTGGTTGGAATTCCGACAACCAACCTCGCGAATTACGCCGGCCCAAAACTGTAACTGAGGAAGTGAAAGGTATGATTCCATCTCGAAAACTTGTTAATAGATTTAAAAAAAAATGTAGGGCAGGATACCTCCTTTGTTCGTTACGACGCACAATGTTTAGGTGAAAGTTGTTAGGGTTTTTAATTTTGGTGACGTCGGCGTGGTTTGACAGAAAGCAACCGGCCGTTCCATGAAATAATTATATATGTAAATTATTGCTAATGTATGTTACTAAAATATTTGAATAACGAAATGGATTTATTGCGGACTAAAGGTATTTTTCAAATTTATTCTTTCAAAAAACTCCAACACGAAATGCAACAATTTTCTTTCAAATTATAAAATAAATTCTTTTTTCTTGTTTTTTTCAGAACCTCCAAAGTCAATACTGTCAGCTGAAGCGAAGGAATGGTATCCGCGGAACTACGTGCCCCAAAACCAAGTGTCGTATGGGCAGGAGCACTACCGAGTGCCTCGCTATTCCGCTCAAGATAGAATCCGACAGGCTCAGGAACAGGATCCGTACAACTTTGAGGATATGTCATATTCTTTGGATGAACCCGAAAGTGCCTTACGGGTTGGTACTATTCATAAGCTTATCAAGATTACTGTATTAGATTGCAATATCTATGATTGATTAACATATTTTTTAATTACTAAAAGAATTTTTTATTTTTTAAATTTTAAATATGAAAACAGTATAATCAATTTTATCTTATTATTCGCTTATCTGTGGCTATATAAATTAACCAATAATGAATTTTATAAGGGATCAATTTAATTTGTATACAATATCTGATAATGCAAATCCTATAAAGTTAAAATTCTGATAAAACTGTAATTTTTTTTTCCTATAGGAAAATATAGCAAACCTGATTACTGTTATGTGTGAGATAACATTTGACCCAGGCAAGTTTGACACTCTCTGTGGACCTCTGGTAGATTCATTTTATGCCACTCTACATGATGCTAACTACACCAGGCCTCTTGTCGAAGCTATCGTGAATCAGGTGAAATTTCCACTAATAATTATAATAATAAAATACAACTCATGAAGATTATTTTATTTATGTTTTTAATAGTTTAATTATAGAATAGAGGTCTGTAGAGATCATTAATATTGTAAATATTGATAAATGCTCTTGTTTATTCATCAACATGTTACATATGTAATAATATTGCAACATTTACTATTCTTTACTATAATTCACAGTCAATATTCGAGGCCAACTTCCGCTACAATGGCGCCCGTCTTTGTTCGATGTACGACTCCGTCTCGCCTCCCGAAGACTCAACATTCCGAGCCTGTCTGTTGGAACGTTGTACTGCCGAGGAGAACAAAATCATAAGTGGGGCAGAAACATCGGAGGAGAACGTCAGAGGTTTTGCTATGTTCCTGGCTGAGATATACACACAGCTGGAGGACAATCAGGTTCGGAACCATTCTCACTTATAACATTTCAATGTATATAAATCATTCATAAGTATATTATCATTGAATGAGCTTTAATATTAATATAAAGTTTGTGCAGAACATATTTTGAAAGTCAAAACCTCTGTTTGCTATCAATAAACATAATTGTTGGTCAGTCATGCAAGCAATGGTGGACGGCTTCTTGAAAAGACAAATTCCTTTCTAATATAACAGATTGTATAAGATTATATGATGATGTAAATAAAATGTATCCATTTATTTGTAGGGAGGAAGAATTAGGACTCTGGGTGAAAGTCTCTGTAAAGTGTTCTTGCATCTTTTGGACACCGACAAAGAAGTCAACATAAAAGCGGTATGCCAGTTGTTGAAAGTAAGTGAATTTTACATTTAAATTACATAAAAATTTGTTACTTTGCAAGTTCATGCTTTAACAGATATTTTAACAGATTTCTTCCAATGTTGCTTTAGAATGTGCTAGTTAATTAACTCTAGACATTTCATCTTGCATGACATGTAATCATTAAAATTGTGTACAAAAGAATTGTCATGAAAATTGCACAAGAAATATCGCAGCTGAATTTACGTTTAATACACTTGAATTGACGATAACTATGTGCAAATTGATGTAATAACTTTATCGTTAGATCACCTCGGAAATTTAATTCATTTGTAAAATGGTAGTTGGGAATTAATAGTATTATATAGTATTTATTAGGGGTCATTATAAGAATTCAATCATGACAAAGTCACTCTCGTTACTTTCTATTGAAGGCTAAGAACCGACCTGATCTTATGAGAGGTTAAAGTGAAAGCTACAGTTGCTTTATATAAAATATTGGGGTTCATGTTTTTTGTTGCCGCGGTTTAACCTCGTGCCAATGTCATTAATCATTTTTAAAGTTATATTTCGAAAAAGATTCTTACCTTTATAAAGAATAACAGAGAAAGTATAGTTTTTAAGGAAACGTAATTAATACTTCATAATTGGTACTTTTTGCTAAGCGTGTTTAAAATAACTGTCAGGTTTTTTTTGACAATTACTCTGTCACTCGCTCAGACCGATTGCATACAGCCAGTGTCGTTTAAAATCGAATAGTTCGTATAACTAATGTTGTATTATATTTGCGTTATTTAGCTGTATAGGTTATAATGAAAGACTGCATCACAGACTTCAATGTCGGTATTATGATTGAATTATAACTTTATCAGCTTCCTGAACGTAATATTTTTGACATGTTAGGGCAGTCTGTCAATTGTGCTACTTCCTAATAAAAAACAGAATTTAAAGAAAGTTGGTTCAATCACTAATGAAGAATTTAGGCTTTGTTATGAACATGCTGCAAGAATTTTATTACCACTCGTATATACTCGTATATAATAGTTGTTTGTAACAGGTAAGGGTTTAACTGGTAATTAGTTAATCTATTTGTAATCGCATAAATTTTAAATCATATAAGAAGTTAAATCAGGTTATACACATTCATTATGATATAATCCTGATATTAGTTAACTTACAAATAAACTAAGTATTTGAACATGTTATCGTAGAGACATATATAGTGTACAGTGTAATAAAAATGATTTACGTTACAGTTGTCCGGTATAGCGCTGGACGCGGATTGTCCGTCTAGCATGCAGCAGCTGTTCGATCGCTTGAAGCAACGTTCGGATCTGGCGAGCGTGCGTCACGTGGTGTCGCTGAGGGCAACCCGTTGGGGTCTGGCTGACCCCGACCCGCCGGCCCCGCCCGCCGACAGACGACGAAACGGTTAGTAGGGAATAACTATCCTGGGTATAGTTTACCCGGCTATTGAGTGACGGATCCATGTTGACATTTTATAATGTAGTTAATGGAAATCGCCTATTGAATTACCTCATATGCTCCTCCGAGATGTCTAAGCACAATCGAAAGCATGAACAAGTGTGGTATTCACAATGATTGTTATGTAATATGTTTTTATATACAAACTGCTTCAAAAAGTAATCACTTTTGTTATTATCAAGCTGGGACACATGCGAGATGTATCGCCACGTAGTTGTACGTAAACGTAATTAATTAATGAGTGTTACCATTATAGTAAGACTAAACATTTTATACGCGTTTTTTTTTTAAATCTGGCCGAGTCATTTCAACGAAAATTACCAGAGTTAATATGTTCTTAGCAAAACTTACATATATACATTTGTGCGCGACTTTGTTTCGTTTTTATTTTCGATTTCGTGTTCAGAGAGGAAAGATTTTGTGTTTTCAATATAACAGGTAAGTTATTCAACACTACAGCGACATCTATCGTCTAAGTCACAGCACTTCATACTACATATAACTCGTATGATGTTTTTCTGTGCAAATACAGTACATGAAAGAACAGCTTTTGATTTTAAACTATATCATGGGAAAGTTTAATCAGCCGTTCAATATTAACCGTTCAGTATTAACTGAATGGTGACCTATCAATTATTTGCAGTTTTTTTTAATCATAAAATAACTTAGATCCTTCTTATAAATTCATTAAAATTTCCAGCTAACTCCGAAGCCGACGGTGTTGGAGGTTATCTCGCAGACGGACATTCGCTAACTGCCGAGGAATGCGCCTTCTTGCAAAGCAACCTACCCCCAAAACCCGCGGCTATAGAGGACGACATACTGTAAGCATACACACATTTACACACATACATGTACACACGCCCACATACATAATATACATTAAGATACAAAGAATAATTTATGTTATTAAACTAAAATTACTTTTTATACTAATTTATAAATATAAAAAATCTTTCAGTAGAAGTTTACTCAGTAAAGTGATGATTTTTATATTTCAATATAAATAAATGTGTTAACATAAAAAAGATTATGTTTTGTGTCTTATATGATTGAGAGTATTCCTTCAACATATTAATTTCATAGTTGTTAATTATCAAGAACGTCTTAATCACTTTTATTATGTACCAGTATTATAAACCTCTGCTTCCCTTTCACAACTATCAGGCTATAAAATAATTTATAAAATGATATTTTAAATATATATAAAGAAATTAAGATTTCCCTAAGTTATTTGTTGGTAGATAAAATAGCACAGGCTTACACGTGATGATGAATAGATGGCGCTTCTGACATTGTAATTGTCGGTGTCATGGCAGTAGATAAAACAGGAGGTTTTTGATATGGAATAGTGTCTAAATAATTATATTATTGTAATTCAGTGAAAGAGGAATCGACGAGTTAATTAGTAAACTTTAAATGTCGTTTCTTTGATATTTCCGTTAGGATGGTGTATTTATTCTATTGTATTTGTTGTTAAAACTGTAAACTTATGTTAAATACAACCTTGAAATGATATTTCAGAGCAACTCAACACTTTTATTAATTAAGAGATTCCTAGATTTTATGACGGATTGTCTTAAATATAAATAACAGAGTATATAAATTGCAGTTTCGTTATAATATTATTAATTTTATGGAGAATTTATTTTTTTCTATTCCAGTGAGGAATTGGAAAATGATGCATGGGATACTGGCATGGATCCGGAAATGCAGGCGGGCTTCCTCGAGTTCCTCAAGATATCCAATCAAATCAAACGATAGTAACAGTTTGAGAACCACTACCGCTACATAAACTGCAGAATTGACTCGATCTAACATGTACTACCTAAGTCCATAGTTTTGTAATGTGGAATTTTATCCTATGTTGTAATATGAATATTGACTGCGCCCCGATATTAACACATGCTCCACCTTAATGCAATAATCGCTTGTATGAAATGAAAGAAAAAAAATAAAAATAAAATAAAAAAATTATATCTAGATTTTCCCGTTAGCTAAGTGTAAGATCTAGTTCAATAATTTTATAGCTCGAATAATGTACATCAGTATCATATATATATATATACACATATATATTATTTTTTTTCAAGTACATATTGGTCTGCGGATGTTTTATTTTGTGGGATGTGACTAGCATTTAAACAATATATTTTTAATATTTTTAATTGATCATGCGTATGATGCACGTGTTATTGACTTAATGTAAACAAGTAACTAACTGGTGTATGCAGTACTTACCATGAGTTTGAAAAACGTTTGCATCCTCACTATATATCAGTTTTTACTCATGTATTTACGTTAATATCGCGTACGAAGTGTGGTTTGACGGTGCAAGCTTTTGGTAGGGATACAGGTGACCTTTTAAGGACTGTGGTATATGAGAGAACTTAGAGAAGTGTTTTATCCGTCAAGACAGTAATGTGATGCCTACAATTTAAAATGTATGAGAATGTCTAATTCCTTGTGGTTTTATCAATACAAATTCAAGGTGCTGTTATTACAATGAATTGTCGTTAAACTGCCGCGTTATATGTGAGATTTGTTAAATACCATGCCTTGAGAAATGTTCTAGTACAAAATGATTGGTGTGTTTAAAGTAAACTAAAGTAAAGTAAAGTAAATGTCATGTAATTAAATGTTAACGGTTAAATAAGTTAGTGTTTGCTTCATATGATGGAAAAATTTTAAAGGTAAAAAAATATGCATGCAATTAGTTTGATAATATCAGTGAAAGAATTATTTTCAAAATTATTTGCGACTACCGTCACGTAGTTTAGTGAAATGTTTTTTTTTTTAATTTTCATCGTAGTAGTTAGTCCCTAATTGTAGTCATAAGGCCTGTTCAGTGACTCTTGTTTACATTGGTCTCGTGTAAAAAAAAAAGAAAAAAATATTTAGTGATCTCATTATTTCTCCATTTATTTTGTCTAATTCATGACAATAAGGACAATACTGTAAACTTCAAGCACCTCTAGGTAACGGACATCAGATTTTGACATATCCTACTTAAATAATGGCGAATATAGATTTTTCGATCACGTTCACATTACGAAATATTTATTTAATAGTGTTTCCGGTCCCGAGTTTTTAATACGTCTTCTTTTTAGCCATTTTAATAACGCGCAAAAAAAAAAATACAAAAAAATAATAATTAAAGTCTGATAAATAATTACTTAATTTAGAATTGCATATTTTAAGTTCCCACAATGTAAGAATTGCGTATTTTGTCTTATAAATTTGGTAATGCCAACGTCACTTGGCTGTCATTGCATAATAAACTTCGACCCGTGCTCCTACTACGAGCTTGAATAATCTAACTATATGGATATTTTAAGTTTTACATTCATATACCTACTGTCAAATGCGAGGATTTATTGATAAAAAAAGTATAAACTTTTATAATGCAAACTCGTAGTAGGGGTCGCTAATATCCGAGTTCAAAAAACCTGACCAGATATTAGCACTAATAATAATTCCCTACACGAATTGTTTAAAATATTTTTTCGATAATATTAATGCAATACTGGATTAATTTATACGATGCAATTAGACGGATGTTTGTAATATTCCATTGTATTTTTGTTGCAGTGATATTATGAATGTTATAAGAATAAATGGATATTTTAATAAAAGGCATTTAAATATATTGTTGTTTTGTTTTAATACGTCCCCCGTGATCCGTACAATAACTACAGTGTTGGCTTCAGATAAGTTTAGCTAAAATATCTGTGAGCTTAAATTTTTCTGTGAGTTTTTTTTTCTTATTAATTTATTTTATAAATAAAAAATGTAACAAAATTTTGCTATAAATAAACTCGATATCACAGAACAAAAATTATTCATGACTGGCAACATCCGGCAGCACTTTGTATGGGTTCAGTATGCCGTTGGGATCCATGGTTCTTTTTAAATCCCTCATTAGCTGCAAGGAAGTTTCTCCTTGACTGTAATGTATGAACTGTGGTTTCCTAAAACCAACGCCGTGCTCGGCGCTGATAGAACCCTTCAGTTTGGATACTTGTTCGAAAATATACGGCTCCAATTCAGAATTAATTTCCTTTGAATATTGCGGCACTGTTACATTTATATGAATATTGCCGTCACCTGTGAATAGATAACAAATTGGTAAATACGTTTAAAAATATTTAAAAAATATATAATTTTTTATAATATAATATGAATTTCTTATACACATTAATTTCTAAACGTAATTAAAAATGCGGAAGGTATGTCTAGTGTCTGAATACAATTAGTTCCTTGACGTATTTATTATAATATATTAAATTGCACAACGTACCTCAATCAAGTTTCAATAAACTGTTGATAGTTTAGACTTTAGGCTACCGGATTGTAAGATCGTTACTTAGCTATTTATTTAATCGAGAAAGTTTTGTTAGTATTTGAATGCAATGACTACAAATCAAGGGAAGAGTGTTTTAATTTACATGCGGCTATTGACAGAACAATAATGAATGGAGCCATTGACCTCGAAGTCTAGCAATTCTCGAACGAGTTTTCGTTTAAAACAAATTTTAATAGATTAATTCCCGTTAAATAGAGAGATCTAATAATAGATACTCTGTCTAACAGGAATCTCGTTGAGTAGCACTTACATGTTTGTGGAACTTACATATTTTTAAATTATATATTTGATAAGATAACTAGACATTGTATTATACTATAATAATGTTTTTTTAAGGATTTATTTATATAGATAATTGTTAAACTTTCATAATACATACTTGTGTAATGTGTTTATGTTTGCGTTAACGTTTTGAATGGTCGATTTAAATAACCTACCAACATGTCCGTATCCGTAAACTCTGGTGACGCGGTCTCCTAGCTTCTTTCGAAGGTCTTCCACGAGGTCGTAGTAGTTTCTCAGCGGGAGGGACACGTCGTATTTGAATACATAGCCGTCAATCAAACCAGAACCCGCGATGCTCTCCCGAATGTTCCAGATCGCCTGTATATATAAGGTTAATGTTTAGAAATATTTAATAAAATCTACTTTGTTTTTTATTATAATAAGTACGCTTGATGCATTTCGCACTTTTTTTGATTATGATAAGCATAAACGTTGTTATTCATAAGTCCTCTATGACGACAATAAGTTTTATGAATCATGAACATTGAAGTGGTCGGTGTTTAAGGAAACAATAAAAACTCGTAGATATTAATTCTTTGGAGTTGAGCAATTAAGCCATTTATAAATAGACCGTTCATAGTCCTGTATAAAATTAAAATAAAACTTGTTTGTATGATAGTCATTTAAAACTTTTAAAATGTTTGTACGGTATTTTAATTTTATAATCTTTTTCTGTATTTGTTATTTTTTTGTGGACAGTTTTATATACTGTCCTCAAAAGAAGTTTATTGGCATTATCACTTGTTAACATGGTCGATAACGTGTTCCGTAAACGAAAAATTTAAGGTTGCGTAACACGATTGGATGCTGGATGGGGACGAAAAATCCTAAAATATTCCATTACACATTATCATCATCAGAAAGCCTCGTAACAAATATGTGCAGACTTATTCGCTTATTCGGTTGTAACAATTCGAATAATCAAAATTTACGTGTGTAATATAACAAAATATAATGTATGACGTAATAAATGAATTAATTCCATCGCACCTTCATTTTATTAGCTTCGGAGGTGACCGTGCCGTCTAATATTAATCCAGTCTCCATGCCTTCGCTGAGGAATCGATTTAGTTTCTCGCTGTCATGTTTTTCATCACTACCATGTGATTCAACCAGAACGTACATAGGATAGTCCCCTATTGGATTCCTGTAGGAATTGTTATTTTTATATTCCGTTATTTACTTAATGTTATTATATCATGGTAGTGGTTAAGTTTATATGTGAGTGTCAGACGTTATCTTATCAGCGAATTATTTGCACAATCTTTACATATTCGTGAGAAAGAAACTCACCACATGTCTTAAACATTTAGCATAAAAATATAAATAATTTATTTATCTTACTACATCTCCGTTGACTTACGATAGTTTTAGATTGTTTACGGTGGAAGTAATCGATTCGTTGTCCGCCATCTCGAACGCTGAGAGGATTTCGCCGAGTGACGATTTCGCGCTTTTATATAACTTGAGAACATTTTCAAACTTTTCTACGCCTAAAGGAATTCACAGGTTTAATAAGGACATATAATTGATTATCACAAAGAGCATTCACGCACCAAAATATCCGAGCGATACGGATCTGGGTTGCGCGGGGCAATGTATGCTGACTTTGGTAATAACGCCGAGGGTGCCTTCACAGCCAATAAATATGTGTTTCAAAGGATATCCAGTGTTGTCTTTCTTCAGTGTTCGAAGACAATCAATAACTGTCCCATCTGCCTTTACCTTTAGAAGTTAAAGTTATTATCAATTACTTGTTAAGGGTCATTTCAATTGATTTTCTTTGCGTTATTAAGAAACAATATCGTCATTGTTATAAAGTTTCGAATCTATGCAAAATTTATGATTGAAACAAAGTAATCCTGTAGCACGAAGCGCAGACAAATTGAGTCATTAAAAAACTGAAATGATCTAACCCAGCATTTTTTTAGTAGTCAGATTAATAAGGTATTATACATTGTATATAGGTATATAGGTTAAAATTAATTATATATAGATATTTTTTATCTTTGACTTACAGCCTCTATACCAAGCACAGATCCGTGTAAATTTCCGTATCTCAGTAATCTCAATCCTCCAGCGTTTGTACTGATATTACCTCCTATGTGACAGGATCCTTTGGCTCCGAGATCAAGGGGCATAATCAGATCATGTTCCCTGACGTAGTTGTCCAGGTTTTCCAAAATACATCCCGCCTCACAAACTAAGGCACCTGTGACAAATATTTAATTAGATGAGATGAATTTATATGTATGTATCTACAAGAAAATATTGTAGTGTATGTGAAGCATTGTCTAATAAGTTTTGATATTTAAATGTAATTTGTAGAAAATACTATTAATTATAAGTTAGTGATTGCGAATTCAACAAACCTGATATTTCATCCAGGCTGATAATTTTATTCATTAATGATAAGTTTAGGACAATTTCGTCGAAAACTGGCACTGAACCTCCAACCAGGCCTGTGTTGCCACCTTGAGGACATACCGCCAGCCTCTTATTGTTACAATAGTGTAATATTTTCGATACTTCCTCGGTTGTTCTTGGCTTTAACACAACTTGCGATTGACCTACAATATTATATTCTAAGATTCCGCTCCAATATCACTAAGTTCATTACGTAATGAGTCAAACACACAATTTTAAATACGTTTATGAAGAGGATAATACATATACCTACACTGATAACACCGCAGCCAGTCGAAAGTAGCCGCAAGTAATTTTAATAAAATTAATGTTTTTTATATCACATTAAAGCTGATTTTTTATTAAAAAAATAATTTCAAATTAAAGGTAAAAAACTAGCAGTCAATAAGGGGTGCTATCTGTTAAAAACGCGAGATATCCGAGATAAAGTGAGAGAAAGTTAGTGCGCAATTCCGCTTGTTAGACGAAAACATCCGTGTAGGTCATGAACATACAAATAGATCAGAACTTCACCAGCTCACACCTGACCGAGAGGTAGTGGCGGCCGAGTGTGCAACGGCACCTATATATTTTTGATCTTTAGATGCATTGTTCTGGGTTGGGTGTTTTATTTTTTAAAGAAAACTGAACGAAGTTCTTTTCGAATATTAATTAACATTAATTTAATTAAAACTATTGGAAGCCCATTTTGTGTGGCTGCGGTGTTATCAGTGTATTGTCCTCTTCATAAACGTATGTAAAAATGAGTGTTTGACTCATTACGTTATGAACTAAGTGATATTACAGTAAGATCTCGTAATATGACGTTAAAGGGAAACGATATCAACATTGCTTCTTTAGAAACAAAAACCCTCCGAGAGGTTCTAGAAATATATGTAACTAACAATGTTCTGTGTCAAAGTCATTGGCCTCCTTCTATTTTACGATAGAATCTGTTGTACGTGATTAATGATATAAACTCTGTGCTGTTTTTAACATGACATTAAATACGATGATTGCAGTTTTCCTCTCATAAGCCTACGATGATACTACATATATTATGAATGAAAAACATCAAAGCCTCCGTATTAAGTTTGACAATTTAGTAACATGCCATTATTCACTTCAAATCACTAAATTCAAAATGAATGAATATTTAAAGTTTAACGTCAAGTCACATCACTATAATGTCACCGTCATTTCTAGTTATTGACATTAGTAAATAGTTAAATTTGTTCACCTCTGCAGTTCTTTATCCAATCTATATTATATGGTAGCACGTCCTCTTCATTAGTCAGTATTCTTTCCTTGCTTAATATAGTTTTGAAATAGGCGATATCCGATGGGCTAACTGTGCCGAATTTTTTTCTTTCAACGGCATATTTATTCTAAAATAAATAAAAATACTTCGCTAATAATATACTCTTAATTACATAATAACACAGACTGAATGATAACAAAAATTAGGTACGATCGAGAATCATTTCAACGAATGTTATTTTCATATTACTCTAACCTATTTCAAATAACAAGTAACTATTTGGCTTCGGAGACTAGAAACTATTTGGCTTTGTAGATTAAATATAGCGTGTCTTATAACACTCACTGCTGAAAACTGTGGTAGCACTGACGTAGCGTATTTGGCTTGTATAAAAACATTTGTCTTGTTTAGATTAAACACAAATAGGGTGAACGGTTTAAACATTCTTCAACGGAGAAAACGCGTTGTTTCTACGATGTTTATTTCCCTACTGATATAGGAAGCTAGATGATTACGTTATTTTGCTATCTCGCTTCTGCGTTGGAACTATTTACAATTAATACAGCGTATAAAGGAGATAATAGACGTTACCAAAAGTTATAGATAAGAGTGTTTATGTAATAAATCAAGAATTTAGTATTCGTTTCTTATGTAATGTTTAATTTTTAGTAACCAGTGTGAACATTTAAAAATGTTAAAAACATGTTCATGTGCTGTAGTATTCATTTTTACGATTTCCCCTGTAGTTTTTAACAATAGAAAGTAATGAATATATCAAAGATATTTGTTTAAAACTCTGAGAAAATTTTCATCGTTTTCTGCTGGTTAAAGCAACGATTGTATGAAATTATGGCTTACTTAGATTTTGACGTCAGTGGGTACATATTAGTTCTTAATAGCTTGCAGTTACTTCCCGAGTTGCTGGGGGAAAAGTATAATGGCATTGTTCATTGCCGGTCATTGATCTTTGAACTCACGGAGCCCTTACTATAAAGAAAATAAAACAAGTTTTATAATGGAAAGGTCTAACTTTTACACAATTCCAGCGTGAATAAGCTATACCATAAATGAAAAAAATCTACCTTCAGTAATCATGATTACGTTTTATTTTTTATTAAAAAAAAAAGAATATAATAAAAGCAGTTAAAACGTTTATAAAAGTGACGAAGAGAAAAGAAAAAGATTTTTGTAATTAAGGTGGATATTTTTTTTTGCTTTGTTGTATTTTATTTTATTGTTTCTGACATTTTATAAAAAAAAATACTGTATAACATATTTTTTAACATATTTATTTTTATTGGATAAACTTCTTATTTACATTATAACTATACTTTTGTTGTTATTATGCATTTAAATTAGACATTTGAATTATATAATTGGATTTTTAATATGTAATCTACAGATTTTTTAATCCCTAGTGTCAGATTATTATGAGACGAAACTTCTCAGCATTCCATGGAATTACTGTGCGGTTGCCGGGTCCATCGCGTTGCAAGGAGAGGAGCTTTAAGAGTGCCTGGGACTTGCGACCTAGTTGTAGGTTTAAGGGGCCCCTATCTAACCCGCGTTAAACGCTCACCTCCACTGTCCAAGCTCCTCTCTCTATCTAATAAAATTTGAAATTAACCTACCAGAGCTGCCTTCGACGTACGTTCTAAGAATGACCTGATGTTAGTTCTGAACAGGCCAAACTATTTTAGTAGGCTGTCGAGAGATTTAACTGTTATACCTCTCGGTCCCATCTCACATATTTTATTACTTTTTCTCAGAAAATGTAAAATATTTAAAAAATAAACCAGTTACACTTCTGTTTAGTGATGTATCTGAGTTATATATTATTTGGCTTAGATTCGAAATTAATCGATAGAAGGTTTTTTCAATAAAATACTTTAATTATACCTATTCAATAATTTAGTTTTGCTAAACAGTCTATTTGGATTCATTGTTAGTTATTGAGAGAAGAAACTGTGATTACGTTCATTATATTTCAAAATTTTTATTATTGGGTTTGTAAATATAAAATACTTTTTTTATTTTTCTGATCTAATTATTTTATTTCTCAGTTCCTTAGCACACGATTAATTCTGCAATTCCGTGGCGGGCTTACAGTTAAAGAGACAGTTACATCAATATTATCAATTGTTCGTGCGATTGGTAAGTTACGTTACATAAAAGTACCTGGCTTTTGTTGCACAAATTCTAACCATTCAGATAATTCTTGCATAAATAACTTGACGAGCTTTGAACAACAAAGTCAGGCCAGACATAAACTTGCATTGAAATTACCAAATTTTTTTAATTAAATTTTAATCATCTTACATTAAAGAGTAATTTGATATTATATAACGAAACTGGGTCACCGGAGCAGATATTCGTTTATAACTTTTGAAGTTTCTGAACGAAAATCGTGTTGAAATTCAATCGTGATTGCTGTTGCCGATGTTTTTATAATTTCGTTATCAATTGAACTTATTATTAAATCCATTATTTGTGGTTATGGAAATCTTGTTTCTAGGCCCGCCTCTAAATGTTTCGAAATAACAAACAAGTTAAACGAAACTTATAAATATACTTTAATTCTGTTCGTTTGTATAGTGTTTTATATATTCACTTTTTTAATCGACATAATAATTTTTCTTAACACAAGTTGCCATCGTCACACTACATATGTAGCGTTTCCCGTTTCTTAGTCAATAATGTACGCACTGTGAGCATATTTATGAATCAAGAACCATAACGCTTCGTACGTACTGTAATGATGCAAACTTGGGTTAAGCATACGTCTTGACTTTTATGAGAGCAATTTTCTCAGAATACGTGAAAGTATTTTAAATGCTTTCACGTTCCGACATCCTGCTGTTAACCGTCGTCATGTCCTTCGAAATTTGTCTATTTCACTAAACGGTCGTATTGTAAACAACAAATCCCATTTGTGTAGCTACAACCTTATTTAGGATAAGTCAAAGGCTTTATGCGATTTAAGTTTAATACATATGTATAACCAATTTGTTCAGTACTTGTTTGCTATATAAACTAAATAAATTATCAAACAAAATTATTTCTTTAGAAATATTAAGACACTATCATTCATATTCTTTATATCGCTTTCTTTTTTCAATTAAGGCATACTGTTGGAGACAAAGCGAATGGATAGTAGCAATCGCTTTGCGACGCTTGACCGAGGAGATAAATAGTTAGATTGTGGCTTCGGGCAGACCAGTCGACCGTCGAGTCGCAGTGTCCGCGTTCCGTGATGTAAACAATGAAAGTGACAACAGTCATCGTATTGCTATTGCTGCATTATAACCGCTGTCTTACAATTCGAGTGCCGGTGGACTGGACCCAGGATAGTGAAGTGAATAAAAGCGAACAAATAGTGAATACCGATGAAAATGGAGAAGCCACACAAAAGCCGATATATAAAGACTACTTCCAATACACCGCCCAGAAACCACAGTTTGCAGTTGATGTAGCCATTGCTCATGATGTTCAATCGCCTGAAAATCTTTATAAAGCTCATCCCGTTAGACCTTACACTAATTTAATGAAACCGGTACTAGGACAACATCATATTTTAGATTCAAATCGGAACGAGTTTCAACCATTACAAAAATTTGTACAAAAATCAGAAAGTGCCAGTTTCATTACACCAGCTACAACATCTTTCGAAGTGTTCCATCCCTATAAAGCAGAAGAACCTTATTTACAGCAAATTTATAGAGATCCTGTGTTAAGTAAAATCAGAAATGATTTGCGTGATAGTAAAAATCGATTACAAAATTATGAAAACGAAGCCGGTCAAACAGATGTTAAGGGTACTGAATATTTAGAAAGTCTCCGTGAAACTGATAGAAAAAAAATACCTCACAAGAATATTCCCACGCAGTTTGAAATGCATAGACCGCATCGACGCCCAATTTATTATCGACCTCCGTTTAATCATAATCACAGAGAACATTTTTTAAATAATAAATTGAAGTCTCCGTGGAGAACAAATGTTGCTAAAATTACTCCCGCTCACTATAGACCGATAAAACATCATTTGCATGGATTAAGGCAACAACATGCAATGAAGTTTGATGATGAACGTAATGAATATCCTCAAGTGCTACCACCGGAAGAAATTGCAATTGCACCAGAAGGTTACGATATTTATGAAAAGGGTAAACAAAAATATAAACAAATAAAAAATAATGCGGAAGAATTAATTAACAAGTCCGAAAATAATAGAGTAGTCAATCCACATGTAGAATCTGTTATTCCAGATGATACTTTAGGTGATCATAATGGTGATAACGATGGTAACGATGATAACGATGATAACGATGATAATGATGAATATGATGAAGATGAGTTCGTTCCGATAAAAAATTATGCTCAAGTTAGAAAAACTGAGTCCACTAGACATCTTCCCAAACAAGCCGCTTTTGAAGACGCCGAAAGCTTAGAGGAAATAAAAAATGCACCTCGATTGAGAGAAGCTATAAAAAGCACTAAAGCGCAAACAGTTTATTCAGAAGAAGGCTATGAGGACGGTGCTTATGACCATGGAGGGGAAGAAAAACATGCATCAGATCATGAAGGTCATGGTGGATATTTGAAAGAACATGAAATCAGTGGAGGGAAGTATAAAATTCCATCGACAATTGGCAGCCACGAGGATGAAAAAGCAGCAGCTTATAGAGACCAGATTTTAGATAATAATAAATGGGAGGAATCAAAAAAACAAACAGATGATGAAGAAGAATCTGATGACTATTCTGAACATAAAGAAGAGCATTCAGATGAAGATTACACTCACGATAACAATGAAAATGCTGAAAATGACCGTCATAAACGTGATGGAGAAACAAAGTTTTCTAATAACAATATTATAGAAAAAGATAATGATCCAAAGAACTTGACACAACAAATTGTTCAAGATAATAGAAATAAAAGTCATTCAAATCATGATGTCATTAAACGAGATACTAAATCTAACGTGTCGCCGATTAGTTTATCTCATGGGGATATTACTTTACAAGAAAATAAAAGTCCAAAAGTTGATAATATCTTGTTTAAGTACCCTTATTATAATAAAGAAATTAAAATAATTAACAAGAATTCTCCATTTCGATATGCGGAAAATATTAAACTAATTCCAAAAAAAACCGAAGGAGGTACAGAATTTTATGATTCTAGATCAAACGTTCATTGCCCAGAAGTGGAAACTGAAGTAGACCCTATTCCAGATAAAATAAAAAAGGGCGGTCATCCTGATGAGAACGAAGAGGATTATTCGCAGGGAACGGGATCTAAAAATATAAATAAGAAAAAAAAGCAACGACTTTCTGGACTTGGAGATAAAATTGATTGTTTTAAATTAAAATATTTTGGTGAAAATCCTTTGGATAGCCCCTTTTTCAAAGAGACTAAGATAGATAATCCCGAACCAATAATTTTGCAAAATGTGTCAGATATATTTTCCGTACTAGATAAATTGCACAAAAAAAGAACTAAAACATCGACGATTACAAATACCGTAGGCAATGATAATGACACAGTAATAACTCAGTCCGTTGGATTGACAAAAACACTTCCCCAGACGGCGCCATTCTATCAAAAAGATACCAACCGAGTCTTTGTTTCTAAAAGTCGAAAAAAGCGAGCAGCCTCGTTTGTTTACGAACCTTATAAGATTATCAAGGATAGTCAAATTCAAGATTCAAAGAAAACAACTACGACAGGGAACGTTAGTCCCTTGATAAAGCAACTACAATCTAGTAGGATAATTGATAAAGTTTCCACAGTTCAAGATAGAAGTCAAGACAAAATTAATACCCATTCAAAATTATATAAAGATATTTCCAACGAAGATAGGCAAAATCATTCTAGTGATCAAAGCGATTCTTTGCCCAAATTTATTGATGTAAGTTCTGATGAACGTCGAGGAGAACCCCGTTTTGAAATAAAACCATCAAATCATAAGACCTCTTACTCTCCCGTAGAGAGTAGGAGAGTAATGTCAGCTAAGGACTACGAATCACTAAGAAAAGGTGATAGAAAAGACAGTTTAGAATTAAATATACATCCTCGTCCAGTAGATCGTAATTATTTTAACGTATCTCAATATTTACCACAAAATATGGAATTACAAAATTTAGCAGCATCTACTACTGTAAAAAAAGTAATTCGTTCAACCACTTTAGCACCATTAATAAAACATATTGAAGAAATACCACATAGTCATAAAAACAATGAAGAATATAATGAGTATGACGATGAAGATGAAGATGAAGACGAAGACGAAGACGAAGATGATGAGGAAAACATAGACGTCAAAGAACCAATCACAACCCCTACAACTTCTACTACAACTACTACTCAAAAACCAGTTTTACGAAAACGTTCAAGAGGAACAACCAGCCCCAGGACAGAAATTGATGATGTAACTGAATCACCAAAACTTAAGCTTATTACTCGATTTCATTCACCAAAACCTGTGAAAGTTACTGAGATTAAAGAAGACGATGAGGAACACGACAATACCCATAGAGAATACACGCCAAACTATACAGAACTGAAAAAAAAGAGTAGGGCAAGGACATTAGTTACAGATACACAAGTATATGGGGACAATGATGAAGATACGCGAAATTTAGAAGTTGATAAGCTAATTGGAGTTAAGCAAAACATGGATGAGTATCTACCTTTATATGAAAAAACGAAAACGAAAAGTGATTACGATAATAATAAAGTTAAAATGCATCATGACAGACATATTCACATGGATAATAGTGACGTTGACAATGTTGACAATGACAAAGATGATGATAATGAAGAGATCGAAGAGGATGATAGCGATGAAGATGATGATGAGGATGAAGACAATGAGGAAGATGATGATGAAGGTGGGTTGGAAAATGATGAAGACGATGAAGACGAGAGTAAAGAAAGCCATAAAGAACATGATGGAAATAAGGCAACTCCTAAATATGATGGGAAGACAAGATTTCGGTTAAGGATTACGACACCAGAACCTACAAAAAGAACACTTCTTAGAACAACCGTACCTCCTATAGCAACAACAGTCCCCCACAGGGAAGAAATTAAAATGAAACCTATAATTCTTAAAAAAATTAAAATACATAACGAAATTCCAGTAATTGGTTCATCGCCGAATGTTACTCAGTTTAAGCAAGATATAAAGGAAATTGAAATAATTAGAAAAAATGCACCTAAAATAAATAGGAACACTAACAAAAACTTAGAAGCTTTAGATTTATATAGAGATGATAATTTAGCTAAAGATATAAATAGTTTAGGTGGTGTTGACATTTTTAGAGAAAATTTAAATCTTGAATCTGAACCTAAACATGGGGGAAATTATAGAAGTATACATGATGAAATTCCTCAGACTACAGCCCAACCTGTTAAACCCACAGAGGATGTAGAAACGTCTGAGTCTGAACATAGAAAACTTTTAAAATTAGAAGACAAGCCGCTAAGGATACGTAGTAGACAAAAAGGACACAAAGAACAAAATTACTCAAAAGGAGATGAGGCGAGAAGTTCAAAAATAATAGAGTTAAGTGATTCTGATCATGTCTCATCCAAGTCTCTGCATGGTGGAAATTTAAGATTATCGCAAAACAGAAATTCTAGAAGGCAAAATAAAAATTCAAAATACATCGAGTTAGAAGACGATGATGATGCGAAGGAAGATGTAGAACCTGAAATGCATGGAGGTAACTTCAGAGATTTTGGATCACGACATCAAACGTCACGAGGCCGGGGTCTTCATGGCGGTAATTACAGAAGCGCTAGGATTGTCGACGCTGATAAAAAACAAATTAAAACACAGGATGAGACATCTTCAAAGAAGGAAAACACCAATAAGGCAGCAGAATTATTAGACACGTACGTCCGCGCGGTTCCGATTCTCACAACCACGCCTGCTTATATATTAGATCCTAGCAAACGTATGTATTATTATGTCGATGCTTAATTTTTTTTATTTCTTTTTAAGTAAGCGAGAGTTTTGAGTTTTTATAAGCAAATTATTAATATATGTCTAACCTCTCGTCTCATTTCATGTGTTTACTAACTGTAAAAAGATGTATTAAGAACAAGACTTATGATAATATTCTGTGATAGATAAATTGTTATATAAATAAAATAAAAAATATATTTATATTGTTATGGAGATTTTTTTTTTCATCTTTAACTTAATTGTATATCAGAAAATCAAACTTATACATATTGCTGAATTCCAATCGTAGTTCCTTGTTAAATTATAGATAATAATCTTCGTATGTGTTTAAGGCAGGGTTGGGCGTGTTAAAATCAGGTCAGATATAACCTGTAATTTCAACATTCAAAACGAGTACTGCGAAATAGATTTTAGAAGTAAGGCAATATAATCAAATTGCTCCAAATACCATGTCGTCTCGAACGTTCACCTCCTTACAGAAACGCTTTCTCTTTTACCGCATTAATTTTAAGTACCAACATTGGCACTGTTTTATATTATACCCTTATAAGTAAAGGACAAAACAGTAAAAATAAAAAACAATTTTTAAATTAAAAATATATCAACAATTTTAATTAACAATGTTTTTTATGAATACAGTCAAATTTCAAATATAGTATGCAATTTGCAATGATTTTATTTTTATCTTTTTTATTTGCATATACGCATGATTATTTAAAATATGTATATTTCAGTTATATCTTACACCTTCATTCAGGTTATCATTTTTCGCTAAGAATATTATGTTTTTTCCTTATATAGTAATACGTTTTATTTCTGCACATTTCGCAATAAATTAAATAAAAATAAATAAATAATTTATAACTTAAATAAATCCGATTATATCATATAATTTACTTAGAAGTAATTTGGCATAATCTTGGCTATAAAACAAAGATAATGTGTCTACTTAAAGCTCACTAAAATCAATAAATAAGTCTAGTATCAATAATCTATTAATGTAAATTGCAATAAGCAACAATGTAATTGAATTTTAATGTTTCTTTCGACCTATTGCGTTAGCGTTCTTTGAATCACTTGAAAATTGATGGTTTATAGGCTTCCACTCAGACTCCGCGGGGTTCATGTAGGTTTGTTTGCTATCTTCTCTATCAATGGAGTCTTCGACCGCGACGTCTTCATCAAAAAAATCTATAATGGGGTGGTAGTTATAATTAACTTTTTTTCCATTACCGATTTCGTCATGTGAATGTTGTTCCTGTTGTTTATGTGGTATAATATTTCTTTCAGACGTAACAGAAACAAGCTTTGGAGCTATTGTAGCTTTGACTTTATGATGGTTCTTATTGACGTTTATTTCTGGTTCATCTTGACTTTCATTGATATTTTCAAAACTGTCTGAATTGTCACTTGCGTAAGAACCAATGGCTGATGTACCCGAAGACATTAAATCTTCTGGTCCACTAGATATCTTTTTTCTTATCGGTCTTCGATTCGGTCTCAAAGGATTTCTTTTGTATTGACTACCATCTAAAATTTTAAATTTATTTATTCCTTCCTTATTAAAGGAGAAAGACGAGGGAGCCGAGGGTGTTGGTGGTTCCAAATAGCTCGGTAATGTATCTGATCAACCGAAGAAACAGGTTTACGATTTATAGGTCTTTTTATACTTCTTACAGACGTGGCTTGATTGAATGAATCAGAAAAGTAAGTATTACCATATGAATCCATTGGGTTAGACGGCGAGATTTTATAATCATCGTTTTCATTATTCCTTGCGCTGTTCAAAGATGAACCAGGTATTAAATTATGGTTATCAGAAAAGGAGAAACCTTCTTGAGGCTTATTAAAGATGAAAGATGGTGATTTCGTAACAGTTGGTCTTTGAATAGTAGGCTGAACAGATTCAAAGGCTTGATTTCCATGGTCAGAAGACAGATCTTCCCCAGGAAATTGTTCCGAAGATGTTTCATGTACTCTTTGTCCTAGCGGGGGAAAAGAAACGCTGTATCCTTCGATATGACAGGAACAACAAGTAGGAACCTGAAATATTATTATAAATAATATTATACATGACTTGAAATAACAAATGGATGTAAAATAAAAAATAAGAGGAGCTTAACTTACTTTAAATATATCCATATGTAATCCATTCTGCTGGTCCCAAGTTAGAAGTCTATGATAGTTGTAAACTTGTACACATTTTGATTTAAAGTTGTCGGTTAGATATGTGCACGATTCTTTAGGTTTTCTGTAATAAATAACGTAGATGACTTATAATTACTGAATTCGGGTATTTGTTACCAATTCAAATATTTTTTAAGTAATTAGTTGTAATGTTATTTCATTTACAGTTCTGCTAAACGGTACGGGTATAGTAAGCAATTGTTATCTCGTTTTATTGAGGTTTTGATTAAAAGTTTTACGTGTATCTTACAGGCATTTTTCAAGTCGCAGTGTTTGTGTATGTTCCCCCGTGTTCACAATATATTTCCACTGGCCGGAGGTAGCGCGTGCTCTTTGTGGTCTGGCATATTTCACTGTACTTGGGCACATGAATCCCGCTTCACCAGCGCCTGCAAAATCGCGATTGTCTGTGTCTCCCCGCCTGTAATTTTAGAATTACATGCAAAGTTTATAGGTTTTGTCTACAAAATCTTAATCACTAGTTTTACCACAGACGAGAGATTTGGCACTAGCACCGTTTAAGTTCTTTTATCTCTAGCTAAGATCGCCAATCCCATTTTTATATTTATTGTACATTCCACCTGTGTTGGTTACTAGAGAAAAGTTCCGATCTCATATGCCGGCAATTGGTCCTACTACATCGGTAATTTATTGGTAACATTGAGAGGCAAAGGTGAGTACAGGTTACAAAGAAAAGTAATATCACCAAACCATAGGAGAAAGGCAGGATAAGAAGGATAATACGATAACGCTCAACTATAGTAATCTATTATATTTCTTTGAACAAGATGGTTCGAGTTTTTATAAATAGCTTACTGTCTTTACGTTTTTTTTAATTTTTTTACTATACGATATTTAACTCAGCTTAATTTCACGATAAAAGACATACTTTGATAAGAAAATGGAACTATATATATATGTATATCCACACAGAACAACTCATTACGGTTGTCATGATTGACTTTAATGCAAACTAGGCATAAGGCTGTGTTAATTTGAGATCAAGGCCAATTCAGTTGGTGATTGCAATCAGTAAGATTGTCTTAATTCTAACTGCACGTAGAAAGAGGACCTGGATATAAAGAAGTTTTACTTCTGTAAACAGTTCTTTCGACCTCTATGAGGCTGGTTGTTTAAGTATAAATGATATTGATTTTATCTTTACACTTACAACTTAAATTGCAAGAATGTCATTTTAATAAATGTGGTAAAATGGAAGTAATCACCGACTTTTCAAGTTTATTAAAACCCTTGTAAAAAAATTATAATTGAATTTTACAAAATTTCTTATGGTTAATGTAATATAAGGTAAACATGCGCTTGCTACCTAAAAATAATCATAAGTTAATAATAATTTACCTATTAGATACAAGATAATGTTCCGCAGTATATTTGGCCTCTTGTGCCTGGGTAATTCCATCTACGGCTCCCTCGCTTGGCTCCTCAAAATCCGCCAACAAAGCCGTCGCCGCTGCCTTGTTACGCCTAATTGATTGGACTATTGCTTCCCTGCAATCATAGTTAATAATTTCATCAGATAATTGCTTAAATAAGGATAAGACTATAATCACAGTTATTAATGAGAAAATTCTAATATCAAAACTTATTTAAGAATTAATAAGGTATATAGCAGTTTTGCTTTTCAGATAAAAGAGTTACGTAGTGAGTAATAAAGTTGGTCTATGGTTGAAGTGACTATACTTTACATCTTTCTCACGAACTAAATTACGTAACCAAAACTAATTTGAAAAGCCTACAACTCTTTTTTATTATATACAATTTATATACTAACAACTTTCATATTTCGAACGTTAAGTCAGGCTTAAAAATATGATGAAATGTTATATTTCAACTCAACTATTTTAATGCAGTAAATTCTGCTTAGCTGACACGTGATCTCACTTTCGCTCACCTAAGCAGCCGATACCATAATTTCCCTCTTATTTACTTTTGCTTTCGTTGGTCCACTTAAACAACTATTGACCTTTACTTTTTATTTTGCATTTTAAGACTTTACAAATTATTTGTAGTTATGACACCATTATGTAATACATTTTTTTATTGAGTTATGTTAAATATTTGATAGCAGAATTTTTTCTTACATCGGATAGTCTTCAGAATGTAGACAAAGTGTGTTGGTGAATAGTTCACACTTTGTATGTCTGATGATGGAGTTAATTTCCTGGAGGGAACCGGTCGTCGTCTGATCATCGATGTTGGTTCAGTGGAACGACGCGTGACAGCCGTTGGTTTGACTGGGAAAGTGTTCCTGTGCATCAGGTTGCCTGTAATATAAAAAAAGGTTTACCTTTAAAGTATGTTCAAAAAAGAAAGTACCTTTATATTAATAAGTACCTTTTCTGTCAATGTATCTATTAAATGAGCGAAGTTTTTCAGGTATGGGAAGATCTGCTAAAGTTTGGTTGGATGATTCTGTTTCTAAATCTATAGTTTCATTATTGTCATTGACGCTGTACGTTGTGTTGAAGTCTGCTTTAGATGTAATTGCCGTCCGAGTTAGGTTTCTCTGAAAGATTGGGTTGTTATTCATTTATTTATAAAATATAATATATTACCGTCAGGTTCGGTAAGTACTTAAAGTTATTCTTGCGGCCTGATGGCGTTAATATCAAAGAAAATTAAACATTTCATACATCTTCTTTGACAAAATTTCGTCGTAATTGCGAATCTCGGTAAATTTTATAAAATGATAAAAAATGCCTTTATGAAATTTCCGTGAAATGGGGAGGTAGTTTCTATTGCGGAGGATTACTTTACAAATTTCAAACATTTTTGAATGGCTTAAAAACCTAAAATAGCCATGGTAAAGTGTGGAGCTAAATGGAAAGGTCGTAGGAAAATTTTTATTTTTAAATATTCGTATATTTTTTGTAGCCTAAGTACTTATGAAACCCCCTCGTAAATAGGAGGTAATCTTGTTTAATAGGACCAATCACCGTTTTCTTAAGTAAATTAGTTTTAAGAAAATTTTATTTCATTTAATCAATATCTTGTAATATTTACTCTCTATGCTTACTGCGGTTAATCTAAGTGAAACTTACGTTATTGTTAAAATCAGCCGGCACGTTGTTTGTCAGCTTTTCTTTGTTGTTTTGTGTCAGATTGACATGTCTGTCCCGTGAATTATTTTGATTGGTCATATTTGTTTTAATGTACGGTAATCTTGGCGGTCTGTTACGAAGTTTTTGGTATATGGAAGGTGTCCTGGTACTGTGGATGTTTTCTTGGGCCCCGGTGTCGAAAGGATTGTCGTCTAATTCCTCTGTGAATGATCGTCGTTGCAGTACTTTGTTGGAGGTCTTGACCTCACGAGTCTCTTTGCCTGGTCTGATGGCGCGACGGATTAGATTGGCCGTGTCCAATAGGATTGGTAACATTAGGTCCGAAGTTTCGTTATTTAACATTGATCTCACCTGAAACATCAGAAATATTTCTTCATTGAAACCATGTCTTTCATACAACAAATCTTATACATATATACAATCTCCTATCTTGAATAATTTTTCGTTTTTCACATTCCATGCCAAACAATAACTAACTATTGTAATTTTTAACATTGTTATCTTAACCCTAACAAACGAATCTATTTCAAAGGTCGTGGTTTGATGTTTGACGGTCATGAGAAAATATGATAAAATTTAATTGTGGGACAGCTTTCATGAGATGATTATTTAATTTTTTTTTGTTCAGTTATCGCATCATCACTCTTAGGCACTCGGTTTAAAGATTTTTATTCCAGCAAAACCACATCAGAGAACTATATCTTGTTTTGTAGTTCAAGTTTATTATTTAATTATATTGTATAAACAATGGGATCATTTAGCTGGTTAAGGTCAGAGCAGACCGACCTTGGATTAAGCCTTATTTATAAATATGACTATCATGTGGGAACATTCTGTTATTTACTTATAAAGATAAGTGTCTCGAAACATAAAACGGGTGAAAGTGATTTTATTCCGCTTTCCGTTTCGCGACAATTTTATATAAAACATTAATAAAAAATTATGTCATCCGAAGTTTCTTTGCTGTTAATTTTATTTTTATCTTGTTAAAACATGTTTCTAAAACACAATGAAACAGAAAATAATGGAAAGTGAAGTTGATAATAATGTTATTTTAAGCGAATATTGATTTTCTATTGGTTCACATTAAATACTTATTAATAAAAAAAGTTTAATATACATAATAATAGGCATCATGAGTAAATAAATCTTTATACATACCTATGTATAAAGATTGTTTTAGTAGCCAAAAACTATTAAGACTAAAGATGTTGGTGGAAAATGAGATTATTGTTAGAAGACAGGACTATGAGGTAGTTCGTCACATTAAGTACCTAATTACAGATTAAAAAAAATATGTTTAACTCCATGACAATTTTGTAATGTCAAAATTATTTAATCAACAGTAATAATTAATTTATTTCTATATTTATAACCAACATTTACATTAGCTATTTTTATTGCACTTTCATATATAATTTGTTGAAGAATTAGGATATTAACAAATTTCTAGAATAGAAATTGATTAATTTGTAGGCTTTAGTGTTTAACTGTTACGATACCGGAGTAAACATTTTGACGAAATTTTGTTTTACTCGTTACATGATAATTTTGAAAAAAATAGGAAAACTTTAAAATTTTCAGACACAAAATGGAATAAAATATAGGTGATAGAAAAAAGTCTAAGATATAATCTATTAAAAATAATTCAGTAATAACGAAAATACTTATTAAATTAACAGAATGCATATTATTTAGTAGGAAAAGTATGCGTTAGTGAACAACTTCTTTACCCATTAAGAACATAGTAAGTAAGTAGCTTAGCGATTGATATGCAGGGTTATATATTTATTTTTAACCATCAAGGTAGGTATATTCTATACCTACTTTTAACGTATAATATATAAATACATATATATATATATTTATTACGTCATTTATTTAATATGAGCCTTCATTTGAAACAGCAAAATGATTTTACAAATAAAATATAGTACTCCCCTAAAACGTTAGTTAAAATGACGCAAGTGTATAATTTCAGTATTGTTTTGAACATATTCATAAAAATTGTACAACACGCATTTAAATATTTCAATGCTTATTGATTTTTATGCGAATGTCTACTAGTTTTAATATCAATCCAAACCCGAGAGCCTCGTCTCCATGAGATGAATTTCTTCTTGTTCACACATCATCACCGCTAATTGTAAGACGCGTTCAGCTTGTAAATATTCATGGAAAACGCATAGCTGGCCGCCATTCGACTGTGCAGAATTTGTAACAATCATGGTATATAGCCTGGTTTTAATTATTTTTAAAGTCATTAATAATTAGGAAAATATAGATTTAATATGATTTTATAAATAAATAGACAGCTTAATTAGACACGTCATTCTCGCGTGGATATTTATTGGTTTAAAACGATTATTCGGTCTGATTATCGTTCAGAAACCTTGTTCACATTTAGAAAAAATGTCCTCGTTACGTATCAGATCTCTTCGCAGGAAAGTCGGTAATGTCGATCGGATGCAATAATTTAAATGGAAATCCACTGACATCGCAAAATTACGAGTTAACCATTAAATGATTTATAATTTTTGTTGCAATTTTTGACATCGATTATTTCGAGCAAGCATTAAAATAAGAAATCGGCTGTGTCATAAAAGTTTCTTTTATTCATATTTTTTTTATAAAATAAAGGCATTATTAATTTCTGTTTTGTTCATTTCATAACATAGAAGAAGCCTTAATGGCTACAAAGGTTTCAACATCGCGATACATAGAATTCTATTAAAATGAAAACTAATATTTCTCATAGTAATTGCACCATAATCTTTAACTCTAAAAAACCTAACGCTTGTGAGAACTTCTGTCGTAAAACGGTTGTAAGTTTTTGTGGATAAAGACTCATGAGGACAATGAACAAATTGCGATAAGCACTTTTCTAAGAGATAGCATAATAGAAATGTTGCTGTTGTAAACAATAGTGGCTGGAGTTTATTCCTTTTCAAGAAAAGTCGTTTCATTGACGTTTTATTTACGCACATTGCACATGCACCTTCTGTAGAATTAAAAATCTCTTACAGACTTGCAGAATGGCAAGAGCTAAATAATCATCATGGATATTCCCTTTTTTTAAATCTAATATTTTTCAATGGAATGGTCTTCTAATGACTATAAACATTTCTAAAATTTCTAAGTTATTGAAGTTAAAAAAAACTTGCGACTTTTATAGAAAAAAATTACATTTGTCGGTATTTTTTTTATGTCTTTAATCTCAATGTTAATAATTTTTTAAACATAATTTATAGTTATTATCTCACCGAACACTTAACAAAGCCCGCTAGATAACATACGTAATAAAAAACCGAACGCGAAACTATCAAATCAAATTATATAACAGACCGGTGCTGGCTTTCAAAAGTAACAAACTATATTAAAGAAAGTATATTTAAATATATCTATAGAAGTGAAGCTGTAGCAGTCACTCAATATAATGATATATAATATATAAATATTATAATAAGTATGTAATGTAATAAGTACAAAGAAATATTACAAAATATGTATGTGATATATTTACCTGAGACAGATTGAGTGGCTGTCTCCCTGGAGGTGTAGTAACTTGGCTAGCCACTAATGACGCAAGGGTGACACGCTGGTTTCCAGACATAGCTCTGATGATGGGTATAATCTCCGCAAACTTGCCCACATGGTCCTTTCTTTCTAGTGCTCGTAAAACAGCGCTCTTTACCATAATCTCTTTATCTTTATAATTTTTCACAACGGTCTTTTTTGTAGTCGCTTCAAATTCCTTCAGATTCTGATCAGATTCCATTGAGTCTAAATTGTATTGCGGTCTGTGCGAGTTAGTCACTCCTGTGGGTTTGATGATCGTGACCGGCGGCTTGACAATGTTTTCATAGTGCCGTGATTCTTGAGCTATAAGCAGTTCGTTTGGTTCAGAAAACTCAAAGTCTTTTAAATCATCTTCAGCACACAAAACGGCAATCAATGTCAGTCCAAAAAAAAATCTAAATAAAAACTCCATTTTGATTGCAATTATTACAGAAATAAATTCTGAGACATGAATTAAAAAGATCACTAAATATTTTTTGTAAACATAATCCTCAATGTTTGGTGAGCATGTTTTTGTGAGCTTTTGATGCGCGCGCGCCTGTTTCTGCCTCGCAGGCGAATGAGCGCGTGCGTTGCTCTCCCCACACACGCATTTACAAGTGTCAGTTTATACCGGAACTGTCAACTTTCTCTCATCCTAGGGTCGCTAAATATGACCCCTCAAAAATTTGCCTTATCATAATATCAATACTCGCAAATGAATGAGTCGATATTCTTAATAAGTAATTATGCTTTGTATTATCTACCATCTAAGAATCGTCATGATCAATAACTTATATATTATATAATATCTCACATTTTATTGTCAAAACAAGTGTTTATAATTTTATAATATTTTAAAGTCGTAATGCAATTAAATATGTTATATTGAAAATGTCGTTGATGTATTTGAATATGTAAATAATAACAATGTTGGATACGGGAAACCTGTGTTAATAGGAAAATGAGTCACCGAATAATAACTTGTAAACTTTGAGTTACGAGATTTTGATCATGTCGGCTTTCACGTTTCGTTACGTTAGTTACAAAAGTTATCTTCGTTCATAATCCGATGACTTTTAGCGGTTCAAATACCTAGTTCTAGTAAGTCATCCATCAATCAATCAATCAGTTTATTAAACTTATAAATTATGAAGAATTGTGTAAAACAAATAATATCAGTTTGGTTATAAACAAATTTTTTTTTTCAGCTTCAAATTTCAATTAAGTTTAACCTCGTCTGCGTTAAAGACTTTTTCTCAGCAATCCATTGCAGTTCTTAATGTATTTTACTGATATTGTTTGTTTTGAAACCGATGAAATCGACGATTTATTTTGATTATGCTTTAAATGAAAATTAGTGAGGGTAATTGAAATCGTACTACATTTTCAAATTTTTTTGTAGATTGTTTGAAAATACTTGATAGTTCAATCTTCACCTTTATTCGTGAAGTCCGGTAAATTGATATTTCTATGTTATTTCGTTTTTAGACAGCAGGCATGAGTCCTGTAGATGACCGAGATAATTTTTGTTTTATAAATTAACCTTTTTTTCCTATTTTTACTATGCTTTTATTGCGTTATGGAAGTTTCGATACACATCAGTGACATTTAAATTCCAGTATCAAAATTTTAACGACAACGAGGGTGTTAAAGCCCTGTTTATTTTGTACTTTTAAAAGTTATATATACATATATATCGGCGCAAGCAGCTTCAATGACGGATGCAACATGAAAATAACTCAAGGCTGGCATCAATTACTATAACAACTTATTGGTCGTCGTTACTATTGTTAAAAGTAAAACGAAATCAAAGAGAATAGAACTATGTTTGAATTCTGGTATAAATATGACGTCTGGACGCACGACAGCGGACTGCAGAGTTCAGCGAGTGCGTAGCATAAAGAATGTGATTATGAAGAACCTTCGAGAAATACAAGAACATTTAGAAGAATTGAAGTTTCATTTTAAAATATCTGGAACGTACTGAAACAAGTGACATTAGTGACGTCAGCGAGGCTGGCGTCCTGTCTTTAAAACAATGAATTTGTAATAAATCCGATATATATATTCGGAGGCCGATTGGAAGAAGACGTTGGTCATTGAGGATTCTACCGAATGGTCGCTGTATTTACCTAAACCCAGAAACCTTTATCGTCTACATGTATGGCCAAGGAAACGCTACTGCATGCAACTGTTACAGCCCAAGAAAACGTAGAAAATTCATTAAAAACTATTTTTAATTCTAACTATTTATTTCTATACTCAAAAACAGGCTTAACTGATGCTGTCAATAAATAATACGAGTTGTGAGAAATCTGAAAATATCAAAGTAGGAAAACATTGTTTTATAACTTATTTCAGAAAAAAACTCATCGTTTGAAAAGTCTGCATCGTACATTATTTGTTCAAATAATACATTGGTTATAAATTAAATAGTAAAAACACTAAAATTTCTAAACGACTACTTCCTATGTAATAATAATATAAAGTTAGTACATGAGAGATGTTGAGATAGATGGATTCCATGATGAACAAAAAAAAAGGTATTAAACGACATTTTTTTATTCTTTATATATAAATTAATATTTTAAATAATAACATATAAATATTTTCTTTAACATGCAGAAACACAAATTACCGGGTTGCATCTTCCTCATTGACTATCATGAGAAATTAAGGAGTGAAAGAAAGTTAACTATTTATGTTATTACGTAATACATAAAAAAAATATTGTCTTGCAGCTCCTTTTTATCAAACTAATAAACGCTGCATACCTTACATTTGAAAATGAAACCGAAAGTCCGCTTTTTTAAAAATGCATGAAATTATTTCACATAAGTCACATTATCAAACATGACTTAACAGTTAAAGTTGAAAGTGTGTATGCGTACGAATGATCTATTGTTATTTACTCGATAGAGGAGTTACGACACAGTAAGGCACATCACTTCTGTACTTTAATTTTAACCCCGATTTGACCTCATCGCACTCTTTTGTAAATATGTTAACCAATGCTATACAGGATGTTCATTAAACCTGATGTAGTTATTACCTTATAGGAGGGTAGATCAAAAATTGGAGTATTATTGAATAATATGAAATAAAACGCTAAAAAAATATTTTTTTCTCAATGTTTGGTTACTTTAGTAGCTAATCAATTCCAAAAAATATGGTAGGTTGAAATGAAAAAAAATCAATTGAAACTTTTTTTATGAAACTTTATTTCGTGTTTTTGATGTTAATTATATATTTATAAATTTGTTTAGTTCAAATTGAATTTATAGTTTAGATAGAATATCAAACCACTGGTATTAATATTAAATTATTCGTAAACTTTTTCTTTGTCGTTAATACGGAGGATTTGTCTTTAATCCCCGAAAACAGTGTTGTAAACAATGTGAAATAAAAGAAATTGTGGGAGCTGTCACTTGGATCATTAATTTGAAGGGGTTACCTTCCAATAGTCCCTAATTTTAAAATCGGTTCAAGTTTCTAGAAGCGATGCCTTGACACGCTTCTAGTTCCAGAAGAGATTGTGGAACTTCTAAACCATGTTTTTATAAGATCAAATGTCCCTTAACAGTACATATCAGTTACAAAACTAAAAATTTCAAATATCAGAACTAAATGAGTGATTATCAGAGTTGATCTTGAAAGAACAGAACCAATGAGCTTTAAGGACTTTGTTACTTACGTTACCGGCCTTTTTATTTCCCTTTATAATCTAGTTCCTACAGATTAAAATAGTTTGCCTATTTAAAAGAACATAGCATATTTTATAATCTATAATTTTAAATCTCGGAATATCTGATGTATATCAAATTGTATACGATTCCAAAAGATTATTATTAATGCATTAATATGTATGATGATTGTTCATTTGTTTTTTCTTTTGTATGTATCAATGATTTGTAATTTTTGATGTCTTTCACCAGCCTGTTGATGACAATGCTATAAGGAAAGTAACAAGTCATATCTTAAAGCCGCAAGATTTTAATAAGTAATCATTCGCCCCTTCCATTATATTGCTACATTGAATAAATTCTGTTAAATGATTATGAATCTAATTTAACAAAATAATAGAGGTTATAAAAGCATGAATAGTTATAATACATTGCTAAAAGTTCTTTAGAAATTTTATGTTGTAACAAATGATTACCTTGCAGTATTATTTTAAATAATATAAAAAGCTTAATGCTATGATTCTTTATCCGTCAACCTTAGGTTTAAATTAGAATTGTAAAGAAAGATATGGGGCTGTGCAAAAACTGAAACAAAATAAATAGAGGTAAAAAAAAGTAAGATTAAGTTAATAAAAGTAAGTAATTGTGATACAAGATTCAATTACTAAAACAAAAACAAGTGCATTAGGTGAGTAAGATAATTAAGATAAAATGATTATATTAAATTATATAACAGAGTGTGATGAAGATTAAGGTTCATGGTTTCTAAGAAAATGTTGCTTTATATGATTTCTGAAAGCTTGTCTTGACTTAGACTTACGTATCCTTAGTCTTTGGTCAATGTTCCAAAGCCAAACTATATATTTATTTTATTAAAAATTATGTAAATATCTCTATAGAGTAAATAGTATTTTTGATCAAGTGCTCTTTCAAGCTAATTTGTTTCATTTTTAAATGAAAATTTTATTTTGGAAAGAATTCTGAAAGATATATGTATAGACTTGGCCTTGACTTTGAATGTTAAATTGATACAAGAAACTATCTTTATGTTTACCATCAAGCAATTTGAAATTTACCTTTGGTAGTAAAATATTAGGCCTTTGAATATTAAATTGCTATAATAAACTATCTTTGTTTACAATCAAGAAATTTGAAATTTATTTTTGGTAGTATAAGTAATATTAGGCTTGTTATAAATAAGAAATACCGAGACATCACTAATCGATGTACCGCCCGAATGCAATCACTATCCTAGCGACCTATAGTAATCATGAGGTCAAAATGCAATAGATACAAATGTTAATGCTTTTATGAAAATTAATATTTTCTAACCCACCAAAAAAAATATACTATCATTGGATTTCGAATACCGTGTACATTTTTTGAAAAAAAAAAAATATAGTCACTGGCAAATTATCCAAAAAATCACCAGTCGCTACAATAAAGAGATGGGTTTTAATTTTTTTTACAGATATTAAAAAACCTTTGACATATCTACATTAATGAAGAAATGCAAAATTCAGGCTTACTGAATGCACTTCCTTTTGAATACGAATTGGTTAAAGCTCTTTAGTTGCCTTTTCTAATAAAAATTTCAACGTTAAAATTTGGACGTGATACAAAACAAATTTGCAATTTATTGCCTTACCTCCTTAATTGGTATTATCGGGCCCCAAAAAAACTTACCGCAGAAAAAGAAAGTAATATTAAGTTTTAAAATTATTCTTAAAATTTCGAAAAATAAAAAAAAGATAACTAAAGAAATTCTAATCTTTTCAGTTCAAGTGCACTGTGCTGTATTACGTTTCTTTGCCTCCATAGTAATATTTTTAGTGACAGAGAGAAGCAGTTTTCACGATCATTGGTAAATATCATATCCGTGATTTAACTTGGGGCACCTTGCCAACTCCCATCGCAAGAGAAAGTTTATGAAAGTTAGTATTGTTTCGTTGGCCAGTCCTGACAAACAATACATCTTAAACAATCATTAATATGTCCGAATGCTTATATTAGATTCGTGTGTAAAAAAATACTATAGCTGGTGGAATGATCAAACCTTAAATATGCGAGACTGGCTGAAAATAAACTGGTTTACGTAAAATTATTTAATAAAGATACTCAAACTTTTTATTGTTGAATGATAATGTCAGACATCGTAATATAAAACAGGCGCATACTCGTTTTAGCTGCGATTATTAAATTTATGACACCCATCACTCTCACTACACTTTTTTAAAGAATGTTAACAATATTGTGCAACAAAAAAATACATTTAGTTTTTTTAAGAATGTTCACAATTTCGTGTAACAAAAAAATAGATTTAAATAAGGCAGTCTGAAGCTACCACAGACTATTAATATGTGGTCTCAAAAATTTTTCAGCAATAAGATCTATAAATTGGAAATAATAATATGCTAAAATAGATTATTCATACACTTCAACATATTTGAGATGTAAAGAAGTTTGATGAATTAATAATTGCCTCAGTTACGTATGCAAGGTGTGGAAGGATCTTATCAAAAAGAATACAATCCGGAAATCTAGTGTGTTTTGGCACTCTGAAATACTTTTTTGTGTAGGTATTTTTTTTAACTAATTAGTTTGAGTTATTAAGATCAAGTAAAATCATATAAATTAACATTGTCATTGAAAAAAAATTATCTTGTATTGCTTTTGATTAAATTTTTTGTTTCTTCATAAATATCAAAATTAATTGTGCAAATAATTAAAATTTTATACGACTTTTTTGAAATATATATTTTCACTTCAAAATAATGTTAGATTTATTCAAAATAAATGATTTATTCAATTCAATATTTTAATATAAAAGAAAAAAAAAAGCAAAAATAAGTTTCAATACATAACTTTATTCATATTAAAATAAATCTTTCAAACTTATCCAATAATCAGATCATATAACAACCCAATAGACATACAGTTTAAGACTAGACAGATATTGAACTGAGATTTGAAAATGAAGATATCTGCAACGTAAATAAAATCTGTTAAATATTTACATAAACAAAATTTAAAACACTATACAATCTGCAGCACCGTTTTACGTATGGATATATCTTTGATTACAGTACGGTAATTCTTTATATATACGTACCATAGAAAATATTAACAAAATTATTACATACACTTAGGTTTTACGTTCTTCTAGAATGCGTATCAAACACATTTATATGTCAAATTTTTGTGCTCTAACATAACTCACAAATCTTACCCTAGCAGTACGTTATTATTAATATGTACAATAAAATATAATATTTATTATTAGTTAAATGTTAAAATAAGTCATTCACTGCAATACTGCTATAAATTAATAATATTTACAAAATTCCGAACCTATCCGGCAGTAGACATTGAATTTTAAAGCGTACTTGTCATGAACTTTTGCTTACACGTCATAAATGAATTAAGAATGTTGTTAGTTTACTCAAATATTTTATATAAAAAAAATTTGGGAAACCAATAATCACAAGCAGCTCTGAGTTTTATTAGTTTAAATAGGTTGGATTAAACTAAGTACATTAAGTAGATTTCAAGCACCTATATATCACATTCAAATTCCGACACTCTCTTATTTCTTCCGTCAGGCGCCAATTGAAAGTGATTGTCTCTGGTCCCTATCCTTGGGAAACCATTGAAGCTGTTCCTACTAACGAGGGGGTTTTCTCTTTCCCTCTCTCTATGGAAACTGGATGTTGATAGTTTTTCTTTCCGTTCGGAAAAGTTTGCGTCGTTGTAGTTCTTGTCGGGGAAACTTCTGTCTTGGAAGTTTTTGTCTTGGAAGTTTCTGTCGTTGAACTCTCCGTCGGAGAAGTTTCTCTCCGTGAAGGGCATATCTCGTATACCAAAGCCACCCATCCGTGGTGTTCCTATACCGAATTTATTACGAAGTTCCTCATTGCGCAGATTAAACGCTCTATTTTCAAACTTAGCTGGACCCGGTTGTAGCCTGAAAAATCAAAATTTCATAAACGTATGAATAAATATCTAAAACTATTCAGCTTAAAACAATTTAAATATCTCCTTTAAACAAATGATAGAAGACTTACTCTCTAAAGCACCGCCTCTCCCTATCATACTCAGCGGACAGCCCTTCATCGTCGTGAATGATAGCGGACGGGTCGCTGTAAACCGACGATTCTTGGTAAAAGGAGTCGAGGTCAACGTAGTTGCCTTCAACCGGCTCGTTTTGTAGTAATTCCGCGAGGGTGGCCTTGAGGGAGCCGAAAGAAGGTCGCTGTGAAGGGTCTGCGTGCCAGCAAGCGTGCATCGCGTGGTACAGGGGCGGAGCGCAGTGTGGGGGGCGCTCCAGCCGGTAGCCCTCCGACACCGCCGCGGCAACCTCACGACCCGACATCGCTGCGTATGGTGTCGAACCTGGAAATAAAATTAAAATAATTTTACTTGGTTTATAATATTTTTTTCTATACGTCATTTGTTATCTATGTGGTGTGGGTTGTTTGTAGATATATATGAGAAATTGTTAAAAGCCACTGAGAACATTTTTTGTTTGTTACAATGAAGGTTATTACCTATACTAAAGGATTCTCTACGTTAAGAAACAAAACCATTTTTTAGTGAAATTAATAGCTGTTACTAGGTAATTTCTGTGCAATAATAGTATGGTCCAGTGTAGGCTACCATACATATATGCACTACCACTACATACCACTATAACTATTGTTATACGTGATTTAACGGATCAGGATTCTTGTTAACATGTTGTTACAATACATTAACGTCCAAAAAACATGTTATCAATGCGCACTAGAATTATTCTTTAGATACTACTGATATTTGAACTGGGATCTAATCATTAACGCACTTGTTATTATTTTTATATTAAGAAAACTCACCGAGTGTGACAATCTCCCACAATAGTATACCAAAGGACCATACATCCGCCTGATGGGTATGAACATTATACATAAGAGCCTCTGGAGCCATCCATCTAACTGGTAGCGCACCACGAGCCCTACCACTAGCACCCGCGGTGCGAGACATGCCGAAGTCAGCAATTTTGCACAGCTTGTTATGATCGACGAGGACATTTCGGGCTGCCAGATCACGATGCACGATCTAAAGCGGATATATGGATAAGAAAATATATATGGTAAACGAAACAACCGCTTATATTAATTCTAGTTCCGGAATGGTAGATATGGGCGTTTAATATTATTTTGCTGGTATAAGATAATTTTTTTCCTGAACTTAAAGAAGCTAGTAGCTTGTTTTATGTCCTTTCAAAAAATTATCATTGGTTTTGACTAAGACAGATAGACAAGTTTGCAAGAAAAATTATATTCCACTTCTTAACTTATTTCCGATTCTCTGATTCCAATATGTTGCCCGATGAATCGGTATGAAGGATAGGTCTAAAAAGTTGCTTGAGACTAGAGCCGAGTATGAAATGACACGTTGGCGATTTTTGGGGAGGTACGGGTTTCCTCACAGTTTTCAATGACACTCTGAGACTGGTCGTATTTTGGACTCTAATTTCAAAGTCTTTCTCCACTTCCATCTTTCATTTTAAACGATACACTTTGTTCACAATATTGAAAGTAACAGTAGGATGGTCAAGTTTTCACAACTGTTGCACTTCTTCCCGCTCAAAGGACAAAGTACTGACATCATAGTCTGAACTTTGACCACTTTTCAGTTCATTACCACCTATAAACTAATAAGCCGCACTTGTTGTTTACCATCCGACAACCAGACGCAAAGCGAGTCTCTGCGCTTTCGCCATATACCTTCCTCGCATTAGGTCGAAGCGATATTATTCCTCCTTCCTCATGCTCATAACAATAGTTTAGAACAGATTGTCGGTATTTGTGTATTTTTTCTACTTATAAATAATTTATCTTTAAGGCAACAATGAATAAACTGTAACTGGTATAGTACATTTACCACATTTTGCTTCATTTTCACCTATCATCAGCTGGAATGATATTAAATTGCTATCTAGTATATTAAAACAAAAAACTAAATAAACTCACCCCTTTAGAAGCAATAAAGTCCATACCCCTCGCGACACAATAGGCGAATACTGTCAGGTCTCTTGAAGTAAGTGCGCCACTACCACTGAAGCGATCGGGTCGGGACCGCCGCTCGCGAAGGTACGTCAGAAGTTTACCGCACATGACATACTCCATTATCAATAAATAAGGTTCTAAAAGAATAAAAACAATTTATGAGATAACGATAAAACTAGCAGAAGATATCGGTCCCTGTTTTCAATACTACTAAATCAAAATATCAACTTCAAAATGAGACATTATGAATTTCAATTTAGAATACTTTGACAACAATCTTTGAAGCAAATATTGTTAACAAAACTGGATTCAGGCAATATTTAAAGTTTACCTTGTTCGGTACAACAAGCTAGAAGCGTGACTACATTTGGATGAGTGCCGATTTTCTGCATGATGTAAATCTCATGCAACAGCTCTTGCTTTTCTTTCTGTGAGGCTGATTCTTTGATTGTCTTTACAGCAACCAGGCGAGTTAAACCGTCGTGACCATTCAAATCATCCGCTTCAGCTTTCCAAACCTAAAAAAAATATGTTTTCAACCGCAGACATTGAAATAATTGATCGGGAGTATCGATCTATTAAACATACGAGTTCTTAAAAAACCATGTTGCAAAACATCATCACGGAATAAGTTTATCATAATGTTCTTATTTTTGCAGTTTTGATAATCAAGAAAATTTATAAAAAAAATTAATCGAATGAACATATTAATACAAATATTATACCTGGCCGAAGTTTCCTTGTCCCAGTAAAGTTTGCAATCTTAGTTTATTTCGCGGAAATTCCCACTTTTGGTCAGGTTTGGTGGGAGTTGGCATCGGTGGTCTAGCGACAGGAGTTATAGGGGATTCCTTTTTAACATCGCCGCCTTCATCAAAATAGCCTTCGTATTCGGTATCGATTTCCTTTGCTTTCTTATTAAGGAGATTTCTTAAAACAAATGCCACCACAGCAATTACTGGCAGAAAACCAAGTCCAGCTAGTACATATGAAGCAGTATATGTCTTTTCAGCTTCTATAACAACCTCTTCATTTTGTGACTCATCCAGGCTATTATTCAGTCTCATTGTATTATTTGCTACGGTTTTGTTTGATTTATTACCAGTAAATGTAAGAGGCCTAGAATTAGACGTAGATGAAGTTTCGGAAATAATAATTATTGATTTTAGCGTGTTTTCTGTGACTTCAATTGGTCGAGTAGTCGTAAAAGTGGTTGGTAACGCTGTAGTTTCAGTAACGTCAATAAGTTTATCGTTTAAAGTCTGCGCAGGAATTGGAGTAGTCGTAGTAGTAGTCGTTGTCGTTGGTCGTCGTCTTTTTGCTATATTTCTAGGTATAGTAATACCATTAGTCGAATTCTCGTACTGATTTCTTCGGAACAAGTTAGCTAGTGTTTCAGATATTTTAGACGTGGTCTCAATGTCTTTGTTGCTCGTTGGAGATGTGGGTTTTTGGGTTAATGTTAAAGTGGTGGGTTTTGACTTTAAAACACCTTCAGTTGTTGTAGTTCTTATTCGGTATCTATGTCTATATGGTCGAACAGTGATTGGTGGCAGAGTAGTCGTTTCCGTTTCGTTTATTGGATTGGCCGTTGACATTGTTGTCTCATTTTTTAATCCTTCTGGGGATCCATCTGCAGTTACATTACTAGATTCGTTTAACGAAACATCTGTTTTATTCAGACCTTTCACAGAAGATGTTATAGACACAGATGTTACAACAGCTGTATAAACAGAAGTAGATGCTTTTTCCGTTGTAGCATTATTTACTTCTTCTTGTATTACATGTTCGGTACTTGTTAAAGTTGGTCGTGGGGGGCGGCGACGAGGATTAAAGTAGCTTCTTGTGAAATTTCTTGGTGGAGGCGCTGAATAAGTTTTATTAACAACAGCAATATCTTTAGCGACAGTTTCATTTATATTACTCGTTAATTCATAAAACGGTGTAGCAATGGTAATATTTTTATCCACAGTATTTGATTTCACGTTCTGCAAATTTGCTTCAGTGTCGTTTGATTTTATTGCAACCTGTGGTTTTGGTGTCGGTTGTGTTGTGTTAGGATATTTTCTATAAGCATTAACTAACCCTATCTGACGAGCCGGCGCCGGTCCCTTAACCGTATTTCTAATTTTATTTTTTTCAATAGTATTTTTCACAACGGATACATCCATTTCTTCATTTATTTCTTCCTCTCCGGCACTTGTATTACTATATTTTTCGGTGGCTGAATAACGTGAGTTGAATTTTCGTTTTTCTGAGTTCGAAGGTGCCGCTATAAAATTAACTGATTTTGTCGATGCGGAGAGAGATGGGTAATTAGTTAAATTATCGGATATACCTTGACTTCCCAATTTTTGTCCAAAAAATATGAAAGGAGCCATTTCTTCATCATTTAACTCGGTTTCAAGAGGTCGAAAATGGTTATACAATTCTCTGGACATAAATAAAGTTTGATTTGTTTTATCAGTATCATTGTCTATTTTGACTAAATTAGTATTTCGAAGATCGGTGCTATTTGCTATACTATTTATTTCTGGCTTTTCTTCTTTCTGTATAAATTGAGGTACAATTGTGGTCTTTTCAATACTATCCGTTGCAAGAAGTGTCGTCGTTTGAATGTAGAATGAACTATTGTCCTTAATTTCGTTACTTGAAGTTGTTTTGTTTAAGATTACTTCTCCTTGTGTTACGTTATCTGTGTCTGAATAATTCAGTAAATATAATCCGTGATTGGACTCGTCTACTTGAAATTCTTCTTCTGGATCTAAATCGACTTCTTTGTCAAGACCCTCTAACTTTTCAGGAGGGAGATAAACTACAGCATTCTCTGTAGTGGTTTCTTTTGGCACTATTGATCTATTACCAAAATCTTTTCTTCTGTTATTTAAAAACCCAGCTCTATTCTTGTCTTGATATATTCTAGGTATAAATAGATGTCTTATTTCATGGGGTTTTATATCCTGACGTATTTCTTTATTACCTTCTCGGGATACAAGTTTAAGCGATGGAGCAATGGCTTCATTGCTTGAATTTTCGAAAGTTATTCTCTTTACAATAGAACTGTTTGAATCTCTTATTTCCAATTGGGCGAATGTCGTGTTCCCTCTGTAATTGAGAAAAAGTATTATGTGTAATATAAACTAAAATCCAAAGCAAAACTAAAAATCTATTTAAAACAAAACTGACTTGTGCGGTTTATGAGCCAAGGAAGCGATAGTATTGATATGTGTTGTCAGCCTTCCTGCGAGCAATTGTCTTCTCCTCGCCGCAAGCAGAGAAAGCAGTTGTGAGTCCCTTGTGGTGTTTGCACTACTTTGGGTCGTGGCACGTCTTGCTCCTCCTAGAATCAATACACAAGATTTATTTCATATTTTTATAAGTACGTAGTGTCAGAAACAATAAAAAGTTATCATAGAACATCAATTTCAAACCCAAAATTAACTCGACAAGGCAAAATGTATTCGCCACAAATAATTTTGAAATAAACGAAAGATTGCGTGAAAATAATTAGACGTAATCAAACATCATCGCCGGCTGGCAAGGAAGCCTTCACCCCAAAACAAAACAATAGCGAGAGATGAAATTCAAACACTAGTTTGTCGTCGTCGCCTTGACATAAGGGAGCCGTCCGTAATTATGAAAATTACTATTTCAATTAAATTTTATCAAGCCTTTATATAGCAATTAATAATTTATTTATTACTACGTATTAAAATTTTGATAAATTCCTTAACTATATATTATTTTTAATACTCTATAAATTACTTTTATTTATATAAATTAATACTTAGCGATGATATAACATTCCGCTATAATAGCAGCAAAAACGGGCATGAGTGATGTGCGGTGAAATTTCCAGAGCACACGCAAGATTAGAAATAGGTTGGTTGATAAAATTATTACTGCCAGTAACTCGATTTTATTGTTAAGGTTTTCATAATACTCAAATAAAAACAGTATTGTATATCAATTATGCAACTCCGAAAGTTTTAATAATGATGTTTTAGTCCGATTTCACTACTTTCATGTTACCCGATTATTTATTTAGTTATTACATATTTGTGATTTTCGTTCAAAATAATCAAGTATTTAATACAGGCACATTTCTTACAACTAGAATAATTCGTACTCATAAGTAAAATTTAAGGGCTAGTTCGTTATTTTGTAAAATATAAATGTTGTGTCAAATATTAATGATATATAAATTTTTCTTAAACGTTTTAAGTTGTCAGTGGTACATTTTGAAATAGCTTAATTTTTTTGACGGGCTTTTTGTTGGATCATAGTGTATTGAAAAAAAAAGAATGACATTTTATCCCAGAAATATGACCTCCTTTGTTAGAAACAAATTAGTTTGCAAGAGGGAAAACACAATTTAATTTTGCGAAATTAGCTGTGGCGAAAAATTAATCACAAAATAGGTTAAGCGTTTAATGTTCTGTTCAATTAAAATATATGCACAGATTGAAAGGACTGTGGTTATCAAATGTAGGTTCGAGCACCTCTCACATTCCTTTGAAGGTTTTAACAGAATCAGACTAACCGGATTGTTTCACGAAGTCTTATAGCTACTACAAAACTTATCCAATATTGAAATTACATAATTTAAACTATTAATTGTCAGCTTAGAGTTTAATATGACAGAAATAGGATTGTGAGCAAGACGTTGACATAAATTGTATTTAGGCTTTATTTCAAGCTATATTTAGCGAAAACTGTCCTAATTTTACTTTACGTGGAAACCTAGGTATGTTATATAATATATAATTATACTAAAACTTACTTTTCTATGCACCTATATTTTGTAGCTCTGGGAAATCAGTTTGGTAACTAAATAATATCGAAATAATCGTCACACGATCAGATTATTATAATTTTGTTTAGAAATTTCAGTAGAAGTTAATAAATAGTATTTATTAAAATAACAAAACTTGATAGCAACATTATGTTTGATCGTGGTTTATAACAAATTTGCACTGTTTTCATAATATTTCAAAACATGCCGTTAGTTATTTAATAAGGACGTATGAAGCAAACATTCGACTTTATTCATATTAAAGTTCTACTTGATGGATATAAAAACGTCTCTCACACATATTTCCCACACATTTAATAAGTGTTTACGTTAACAAAAACCAAGTGCGTATTACAAATTATTGTTTATACTATTGACCATGTGAATTCGTGTATTGTAACCTTTATGATAGAAACCTTTTTATAACACACAATAATTATCGTGAATTTGTATTTTTTATTACGTGATATACGATTATATTTAAGTATCATAACTATTATAAAATTTTGTGGATGCTTTAAAATTACGTTTATCTTATTCAGTTGAAGCGATTGCTGAAGACGTGTTGGATTTTAGAATCACACTTCTTTGAAGAGTATATTTTGAATTTGAAGGGTTCAGCAAAAAATTATTGAAACATATTTGAGACGCATAATTTTTTTCTCAAAACAAAGCACCTATTTCCCATACTGTTGAGTAAACAGGCGACATCTGTAATGTTAGTGTTACAAAGCTAGTCGTTTCTTGCACTGTTACCAACATAAGTGAAACAATCACAAAGATTTCAAATATTCAGAACATATTCCATAATATTTTCTTAATAAATTGCGCAACCCGACATAATCTTGATACTAGTAAATTTTGTAATATGAATTGCTTATTAAGAATGCTGATGGCCTTGTAAAATTGCTACAATTGGGCTTATTATTTATATTAAAACCTTTTTTTTTAAATATATTTTGTTAATATAATGTAGTATGTGGGTCATACGAATGAGTTAATATAAAAAGCATTATAACAAGTTGTATGCTGGGTTACAACATTTAAATCAATGTGTGTCGATTGTCGCTTGGCTAGCGATGCGAACCGTTGTTCTAGTGACGTACCGTAACCATAGTTTCATAGTTTTATCGGTATCTCGACTATTTAGCAATGTTACATTGAACTAAAAATTGCATCTCTGTGCAATAAATTTTTCTATGTATCTGATTTATAAATGATATCAAATAAATAGTTTATTTTAATTAATTTTTCAATTCCATAAGGCAATTAATTTTCGAAATATGTTTTGAACATTCTAATCAATAAGTTATTAAGAATAAGTACTTTTATAAACGTTTCAAATTAATTTTCAATAGGTGAAGACAGACACCATTACATAACAAATATAAAAAAATCTCGTCTGCCCGTGATCACGTTTGCTGCAGGGTAACCGAAACGTCGCTAGTATGCAGTTTACAATAATAAAAAATAGTTTTATTTAAATATGAAAGAAATATCGAATATACAAGTTAGGAAGACATCACTAGCTGCACCTGCAAGCGGCATGCAGCCTCTCAGACCCACAATGGCTTATAAACGCGAGTTCTGACCTCGCTGTGTAATATTTAGCGATTATTATGAATAGTTATATAATTTGAAAAACAAAGTAGTAGACCTACTAGTCCTATTGACATATGGATGTATCAAAACTTGTTCACTTGCAGGCAACAAGAGATACAAATTTTATGGGGCTTTAAGACATTATTTGTTTGCATACGTATAAATGTCCATTTGCAGGAAGATTCTAGTACATTTCGTTTGAACTATTGCTTAACAGAGGTAATGACAAGTAACCACAGTGACATAACATGGCTATAGCCACAAGGAAATATAAGTGTTACACTGTCACTTCTGTTATAGGTATGCACATGTATTTTGTGGTGATGAGTCACAGACTGCAATTACTCCTAAAGAAATAAAAAAAAAATATATGCATATTGTATGTTAAATTCTTGCAAGATAAGAAAAAAATGGTGCCCAAAAAATTTTTTTTTAATACATATTATTCCGATGTGAATTGTTTTTTAAATAAAATTATAATTGAATTAATAGATGGATCTTTGCATCGCTTTGGGACCTACAAATATAACATTTTATATTTCTTTTGCTTCAAACAAAAATATTACTTATTTTATGAGAGTATAAACTCTAAGATGAACTAAAAGAAAATAATAATATAATAATATGAATAGCCACAGAAGGGTGGAAAGAATCCATAAATACATAGGATTATTCATTGCAGTCAGTTCAGTGTTCGTGTATTAAATTTAACTATGTTAATCATTATAAGTACACGGAAAACTAAACCCGCTGACTTCAACGGCCAACAATTCTCGTTCGTATGTAATCAGTAATCAGCGGATCTGCATGGGCGTGTTTTATCGCACGACCGTTCATTCATTCGGTCACGTGTTGTAATTCTACCTGCAGTCATTACCGTATATATCCTGCCTTATTTCAATATTCCTCTTCAATGCCTACTCGATGAGTCTCAAGTGATTCATTTTGTTTTCATTCATCGATGTTTTATCTTTAACTGCTTATAAAACATACTATATAAATGTTTTGATATTCGTCTTCGTTGGAAAATAAAAACAATGTCGTCTCAATTGGTATTGTGACATACTCAACTGAGTATGGAAACTTCCTAGAGATATTCCAAATAAAAATCACGAGGTTACATAATAATATAATTAAGCATTTTATAACATGCAAATAATTTAAATTCATATAAAGCTATCAATGAGATTGTAAATTATTTCCTAAGAGAGATATTTCAGTGGGCGCGGATGCATAGTTTGTGCCTAACAACGGCCTACAGTATACTATGTAAATGTCTTGCTTAAAGCCATTGTACCTACAACCTTGTGCTGACATGATTATTGCATTAATTCACATCATTATTTAAAACGGAATGTAATCTCATTATCATAATTTGAGTGACGTTAAATAATAAAATATTACAAATCTGTAATTTCTTAATAATGGATTCATCTGATTTTATTACACTTTTTTTCATGAAACAATACAAAGCAACATATAGGTACTTCGACAATTTCTTTTATAATTTTTTAAACTTTTTTTGCTGTTATGTATATGTAAGCTTTCTTTAATTTTGTTAAGTATTTTAAAACCGTTCTAGAATCGTCTTTAAAAAGTTATAATTTAATGTGACATCATTATAAAAGTATATAGTTCTTAAAATAACAAAAAAAAAAAAACTACTTAAACAATTTTATAAGAATCATCATGCAATAAAACGATGCCGAAATACAGACAAAAGAATTTATGAACGAATCCATAATATTAAGTATAGACCATGTGAAGGCTGAGTGCTATACAATAATTACTGGCAACCTGTCAACTAAATGCCGGAAACTGGTCGTTTGTCACGCCACCAACCAGGTTATAGAGGGTTTCTGGTTCCTTTCGTTCGCTGGATTTATGATTAGCGTAATAATTTGTTTTATATTGATAAAATTATTGCATACGGTGTTGCCAGCTATATTATTCACTCTGAAAGCTTATGTAATGTTCTAGTTAATATTTCTTTAAGTGTTGCCATCAATACAGTAGTGATATAGTACAAATAGTTAAACATTTTGAAAAAAAAATTGGTTAATATTCGCAGGATGTAAAATAATTGAAGTAAAATAACAATAGATCTAATCTAATCAATAGGTAGTTGAATAATTCATCCTTATACTAGATCAGGTCACATTTAAATAGAATAAATACATTTAATTGTGTAGCAATTTTAGAGCGATACATTAATTTTATACAATACAGATTATAAAACACTTAATGTTATGACGAATAAAGAAACCTAGCCTTGTATCGGTTCTACAACTGTTATGAAATACGCATGCAACCAAAATTTACATGTGCTTATAATCAAATATCTACTTTAAGCATACCTCAGGCCAAACAAATTGGACCAACACTGTATCTGTAATATTGTGTTTATAATAATTTAAACTTAATAATCTATTAAAGGTATTGCTTTGAGCATTTAATTTACACATGAGATTTAAGTTGTTTTTTTTTATTTGAACGTATTAACTTTTTTTGATTGATTATTATCTTTGGATTGCCAAAGAAGTCAGTTGAATATTTTTCTGGCATAATTTTGATATTAAACAGAACAAATGAATAGACATATACAAATGTTTGGATGTCATTGTATTGTGTTCTTTAAGATACAATAAAATGAAATAATCTTCACGATTGATATTCTCCAGTCTTTTGTTGAAATTCGTCCTTTGGTGCAGTACCGTTTTTGTTGCACCTCGGAAGTTACTGAGGCCTTCATATGCACATTGTTTAAACCCATAAATACAGGCTTTAAATTATTTCGACAATAATAAATATATGTATGTAAAGAAAAATACATTATTTTTCTTTAACTTTGAATTGTTTTTATTATTATTTTTATGTGTGTGTGGAGTATTTATGTTAGTTATGACTTGCCTTGTCGTACTTTTTTCTATAAACTCTATGGTCTCGGCTAGTAAAAGAAAATAATTTTTTTGACGTTTATTTGTTTCTGTAAAAAGAATGAAAAAATGGTAGAAAAGAAATATAAGGTGGAATTAAGGATAATTGTAAGGAATAAACTTTAAAAGTCATTTCATTGATTATAGAGGAACGCGAGTTTATATTCTTGAAAAAAATCTTTAAAAGACAAAAATTGTTTTATATATATATATATATCAATATCTTCACACAATGATCATTATTGTAGATTTTATTACTAACAATAGGTCTTATCTCTTGATCGTATTGAGATCCAAATCTTTCAAAGATATTGACACTAACACAATACAACATTGAAGAGATAAAGGCATTTACAATAACATGTTTTATGCTTCACATTTGGTATTGTGATTTGAAATGTATGACAATATTTGTTTTAGTTTCAATGATAGACGAATTTGGACCTTAACTATCGCTTTATACAGTTTATTATTGGTTAATATTTTCTTGCGTCATATCACGTACATAGATGCTTAGTAAAAATTTACCACAATATATAACGAGCCAAACGGCATTCCTCCGAGGGTCCAAAATCCCACGTGCAGATATCTGGTATAGATGTCCTTAATGACAAATCCAAATACCACATGCTAATTACTTATTGAGCAAGATGCAACTTTCTATTCAAATACACTCTATATGTGACCTCGAAAACCTGAAGTAGCTAAAACCTATTTGTAACCCTCTCTTGTTTTATTACCGAATTTATTACTCTTCATAAAACTGAGTGCTTAGAAATAATATCAATTAAATTACCCAACTATAGCACCTGGGTTATATCAATAAAGATGACAACTTCTATGGAACTGATTTTAACAAATACATACATCGCAGGAGGCTTTAACAACTATAACTTTATATACAACACGTACAAAAACAAATTAAAGTACAAAAATAGTGTTCATTACATTTATAACCTTATCTCTGCAACACAAAATGTGACTCACGTGATATTTGCCGATTAAGGATAAGAATTTAGAACAATATTTTAAAATTATCACAATTTAGGAAAATTACTTTAGCCTTTCGTGATTTGTATTACTTAACATTTGAGATGAATATATTATGTCAATAAAAAGGTTACTTTGGCATAGATCATAAATAAACATTACCAGATATTTTATCTACCGACAGATATTTATGTATGAGAAATTAAATCTTATTTCAAATCATTTTATAAAAATAAGAAATTTTCTCTTCTATCCGAAAGTGAATGTCATTTTATACAATTTCTACAGAAATATTAATATTATTATTTAAGACTTAATATTCCATTAGACAGATGAGATTCGTGTAAATTCATCTTCGGAATTATAACAAAAAAAAATAATACATTACTTATATTTGAAGCAACACATCTAATTTAAAAAAAAAAAAACAAATATTTTATGAAAAACGGTTATTAAAGATTGTATATTCGAGCGATTTATTAAAACACATTAACATACAAAAACAGACGACTGATCGTTGTCCATTTCAATTTTCAATTATATTTTTATTAAACGGTTTTGAATCCTATTCTCTTAATAATAGAGTTCTTTTAAGTGTATTGATACCGTGAGCAATAAATTGAAAGATCTCCGTTGTTCTAAGTATCTAATGGAATAATATATATCGCCTTGAACTATAGGTAATGGCTAAAATCCTTGCATCACATGCAAATTGTTTGATAAATCACATTGTAGAACATTTGTTGGACCTACCGTGTGAACCTATTTCATAAACAATCATTATTTTTTTTCGATGTGTGTAATAGTAAACAATTATTAGCCAGTGAATGCAAAAATCAATATATTTAATAGAAATTCGTAATAAATTACAAACTGTTGAAGCTCCTCTCCCCGCAACGCGATGGACCCGCCACCCGCACGGTGAATCCATTGAATGCTAAGAGGTTTCGTCTCAAATTTTAAGTTTTTAGTGCACTATTAGCGCTATTTCTTTATTAAAGTGAAGAAATTTTTTAGTTTTTTTTTTTGAAACATTTTTTTTTACATTTACCTCACCTTTGCTTCAATATATTTATGTAATTTTAATGTAATATTTTAATATGTGTTTGATATAGAATTTTTATTTATTATCTAATATATTAATACCATGTAAGTTATGTATAAAGTAACATTATTTTTATTTACATATCAACAATCGCAGCGAGAAATCAACCAATATCTTGATGTCTATAGAATCTTGTATCAGGTTTTTAACAATATAGTAATTAAGCCCGTAACATATTAATATATATTTACATTAGCTTAAATAGCAACCTCCTTGTTTGGTTATTCCGCCATCAGTGTAAATATTGTAATGCCAAATCCATATTCTCAATCAATATACTTTCAGGACGCACAACTATCTGTGGTATACTTTCGATTTCAACACGAATTAATTAAACATTAACATGCCCAGATCAGAATGTGGACGCAAGGAAATGACCATATAGATATGAGGCCAGACACTAAAATGGCAAACGGAATGACCAAAAATGAACAAATATTTAATTTAAAATATGTCGGCATATGCAGAACAGGTCAATGAAACAAATAAGATCATAAATAAGACGACTTTTGAAAATATTTTTTTCATTATTTTACATTAAATATATATTTTGGGGTAACTAACACGGGAAGCATATGTAAGCACACAAAGATAATTCACATTGAAGCAGAATATTTACTTTATGGTGTCGTTATACGTAGTTTCCTATTTAATTTATTATTTGCGAAGTTCCGTTACAAAACTATCTTTAATATTATCATATAACGGCTTATTAATTTGAGCGTTTTGTAAATGTCACACGAAATCATTAACTTTCTCAAGAATGTAAGCGTCGCATTTTTTTTATTAATTTTTATTACTAGATAATTTTTTCTTCCTATTAAATGTAATTAATATTTTTCGGATTATGCTACGCGTATTTTATTATTTTAAATAAATAATAGTTTAAAAAAAAACCAAAAAACACGCTTTTTATAGAAAACCGAACTAAAAACTAGAAAATAAATTTTAATAAATTTAAATTAAGAAAATAGTGTTAAAAATTTCTATAAATATAAATTAATAATAGTGTGAATAAAAAAATGTATTTTATTTTAAAAAAAGCGTGGGGTGCATGGTGTCAATAGTTATAAATATTTTATTGACAGATATCAGTAAAGTGATTATCATTTTGATAATAACTTAAAAAGCACCCTACGCTTTTTTTTAAATGAAATAATTTTTTTTTTATTCACACTATTATTAATTTATATTTATTGAAATTTTTAACACTATTTTCTTAATTTAAATTTATTTTCTATTTTTTAGTTCAGTTTTTTATAAAAAGCGTGTTTTTTAGTTTTTTTTAAACTATTATTTATTTTTTACTTTTTAGTTTGGTTTATTTATAATAGCTTGTTTTTTTAAATTTTAATTAAGTTTCTTACCTTATCGGCTATAGATGAAAATTATATAAATTAACAAAAATCATATTTTGCAAATTAAAAAATGGAAAATTTTATCAAATTAGTGTATTGTCATCGGTCCTCGATAAATCTACAAAGTTTGAACGAAATCTGGCCGTTTAAAGTGGGTCAAAATCGCGCCCAAAGAAGTCGGTTACAAACAAACATACATGTGAAGCTAATAAAAACTAAATACACCCTACGTTTCGGCTACTTTGCAGCAACCGTGATCACGTGCAGACGAGATGTGGATCATACGCGTAGTAAAATACGAATAATATTACGTTCATTTAAATGACTACTCGCACAAGTCTCAGATCTCATTATCTTCCTATTGTTATAGCGGAAAAAATGTTTGAATAACATTTGGTTTCAATTTTATTTCAATATCAAGTCCCAAGTATCAGGACCCATGATGTTCCTATATTGTTGATGTTGAAGTAAATGACTAATTTAATTATGTTTACTAAATTAAATTGAAGACATTGGAACTGCGTCAACTGGACATTGAACATTGAATTAAAAAAAATATAAAAATCGGTCTATAATTGAAAAAGTATTAGCGAAACGAGTATGTATAGAATCGAATTATCAACTTCCTATTTTAGATGTAGAATAAAAAGTGACCTAAGTTACATATTAAGGTATGATATACTTGCTAGTGACAGTCCCATCATAATCGTTCCAGACGTTCAGGAGATTACACTGAAAAATACAGGCAGACGAATAAAAAATCCTGTTTCGATATATGTAGGCATGCTATATATTGTGATATGCATAACGTGAAATGCTGATAATTTGAAATTATAAACATACGCTTAAGTTTCATTTATTTGTAAAGATCATCCTCAACTGTCGTGTTTGAAATGACAACTGCAGTTGGTTCATCCAATCAAATGACGACTATCGATGTCTTGTTCCTGTTAATTTTAAAACAAACAATACCACGTTACTAATGTTTTGCGTAGTAACATATCTTTACATATAATTTGACTGTACGAGAGTATGTCACTGAACTCGTCATAAACTGCTGGACCGATTTGCATGATCTTCTCATACAGTCGGGTGGTACCACGGATGGTTTAGATTCATAAATCAGTTCGCAAATGGCGTTGCAGTTCAGTATATAGGTTATGTAAAATGAAAATGCTGCAAATTAGGTTACTATGTACATATATATATATAGTTATATGTTGGTTTTATACACTTCATGCATTTCTCTCTAAGCGCAACTCTGATGTTTCTGCAGACGGATTCGAGGCCAAAAAGTAGTATATATATATGTATATATTAAAATATAAACCTTCATTTTTATTTTCTAAATCAATAATCATCCTTTGTTATAGGCGTAGAATCTAAACATTGCTTCATTTTTCATACATACAGAAATAATGTCAGGTTTATATCAATTCCTTCAATGTATATTTATAGTCATTCCTGTTCCAATCTTATCTTGAGCTGATCTGGTCTGACCATCTCCATTGGTGGACGGCTTGTGGCCAGTTTTTGTTCAAACGTACTGGTAGACCTTAGATGTATATGGATAAAGATAGTAAAAAATATTTTTTTTCCATTTACAGTCACGTAGGCGCTAATCTCATTTGTATACGGTCTGAATTATTCAACAAATATCTAAAGAAATCAAAACAAACATCCAAATTTATTCAGCCGTTCTAGTTTTAGCGCAAACAAAAAAGGTTGTATATATCATTGAACAAATTAATAACAATTTCATACATAAATCGACTGTGTTATTATTCATTCATTGATCAATTTATATATAAAATAACATATATTATTTATAATCGACTATAAACATTATAATTGATAAATAAAAATGTAGTAAAAGCTTTATTTACAAGACTTAATATAAAGTTGTAGGAAAAAAGGGTCTCTGACCAGAACTCATATGATATAAGAACGTCCATTATAGTCAGCAATCATCGCTCACTGGCACTGGCAGGAGTCCAACGTTTCGAGGAATATGGAGCGTTGTTATATAAGGAGTTGTTTACTTTTATATGGCTAAGTGTAAAAACTAACACAATAAATGACTTTATTTGGAAACGGCGTTTAAAAACAAAAGGCAATAGAAATATGCGGACCTCGAAGGACGTGTAGGTGAGTTGGGCGTAAATAATATTGATTAATTATTAAATAGATTATTACAATTAGTTATAATGACATTTAAAAGGAACACAGATAAAAGAAAAAAAATGTTGATTAGCGTTTCACTATTAACGCTCCAAATACTTTCAATTGACCGGACGTACATAAATGTTTACACTCTCAATTTAAAGTTTTTATTTGTATACAGCCAATCAAATGCATTCAAATGTCAACATGGCCGCATCCGCTGTGCTTTGTTGATATTTTCCCACGTTTTGGATAATTTTTGGTCTTAGTAAAGTCCATTCGAAAATCAATATTTATTGCATTTTTTTTAATATAAGCTCGAATATCGGCGCGAATATTATTGAGACGTGGAAACCTTGATATGACTTTGTGTAAATCATTACTTTATATTTATTATACAACAACGTGTCATATTTATGTTTAATAGATTTGTTAACGAATTATATTTTGTTATTTTTGTAGCAACAAGTAATTCTGTTTATTTTATTTGGCTCTATTTATCAGATCAATCGTCTGAATCTTGTTGCCAGCGTGTATGAAACACGCGCGGTTATTGTCGTCATACTTCAAGTCCCATTAGATTGTTAGTGTAACAAATGCTGTATTGTGTCGAATTTCCAAAGATTACATAAACCATGGGAAAATATAAACTTATGGTATAACCATTTGAATGGCCATTGACGGTACGCAATAAATTCTCTATGGTTAATTCTTAAGGCTTTGTTCACGTGTGGGTAAAAACATTATTGATCCTTGTTGAAAAAAATCATAAATCAATTGTTATTTTAGCATTGCTGTTCAAAAAACTTTTTTTTTACGAAAATTATAGTAATTTTTTAGATTCTATATGAAACGAGTTCAAAAGTAACCTCATTTTCAAGAATTTTATGCTTGGATTACTTTTTTCTAATTAAGATTAACCGTTGTCAATGTATGGGAACTTTCCAGAACCGGAAGTGTAGAGTATTTTATTTTTGATGTTTCTAATACCTGTAACAAGAAAAATAATGATAAGTGTATAGAAAAGAGAGACATACAATATAAATTAATGTATTAAGTTTTTTATAATAGAACGCTTGTCATAGGACAGGAAGTTAAAAACTCTTTGAATACTTTGAATCTCTCTATTATAATGATGAGAAAATGATATCACGAGTAACATTAATTCTAATGCATTATTTGAGAATAATGTCTTGCCTTACGAGTTTTTCCATAATCTTTCAACTTTCCATTTGCTTTCAGGAGATTTTATTAATGAGATCTAAGATTTTCGCGAGTTTTATTCATTTAAATGAAACTAGTATTATTCGGATATACTACGCGGATTTTATTATTTAAAAACTACATAATCCCGACGTTTCAGTTACTTTGTAGCAACCGGGATCACGGGCAGACGAGGTGTGAGATTTTATAAAATTTAATATGAAAGGATAATATGAAATAATATATTACCTTTTTTCATTTATCTTAATAAATTAATATAATTATTTTATATAACAAATATTAATATTATTTATAAGAAAATATAAACTTAAATATATTATTGTTTATAAGAAACAAATCTAATATAATCAAATTTCTTCTAACTGCTTCGTATGCCATAAGCTTGACATAGCCATAAGATATGAAAAACGGTCGGGCATGCAAATGGTATGGAAATTAAGATGAGACAATAAGAGATTGTGACGACACGCCCTAATGCTGCGCACACGCATACGAAATAACACAGTACGACTTAACGAACAGCTACGTAACTAACGCTGAAAAAAATACTAGCGATTATGGCCCTTATTCATACTGGATTGTTGTTCATAATTCCATACATAAATAATGTACAAATAACACTGTATTGTAATACGATTAGGAATTCAGTGGTATTAATAGAGTCGTTCACGTTACGCAAAAGCTACTCGCATTAATCTGATGTGTCAATAATTTTAACAAAAAAAAGTATTGCGGAATACTAGCTAACACATAATTTAAAAAAACAAAATAATCATTTATTAGATATCGCCTTACGATACTCGATAATAATTAATTGATTAAATTCAAAACTAGAATAGATATGTCATTATGTTTGACATTTAGGAAAAACAGACAGTGAGGAATCTCCACGGTTGAAGTATTTTATGTATGTGTCAAAGTCATGGAAGTATGTGCAGTGTTAACTCTAAATAACTAATTATTTCTTATGCACATTATATGAAGAAAAAAAATTAATTTGCGCACTTCCTCGTTTGCGAAATTTTCTTAAAGGTACATAATTTCCGCTTCACGTGTTAATATTATGACGAAAATAAACCATGTAATCGAATCGTTCGTGTGTTTTGATAAAAAGATATCCATCACCATAACAATTATTGCGTTAGAATAATCATATTATTAATGATAACTCAACACGACTGGTGTGATCGTATCGCCACCGGTTACTTGCGATCTTGAGTTTAACATCTTAATTGGACGCGATCGATATCTTGGCGATTGTTATACATATATTCACATGAACACTAATGAATGTATCCTTTGTGGTAACTGACTAACTGGATTGCATTTTAATTGTTATGAATTAGGTATGTTTTTGTGAAACATTTATCGATCTGTTTTGCGTTATTTTATTCCATCATTATTTATTTTCAAAAATTAAATAAAGTGAATGATGATATCGATCTGTATATCTAAGACTATGAAAAAAATATATAAATATATGTGTACTCTCATGTTCTAGAGCTTGATTTTGCAATGTAGTATTTGATTTTATTAAAAAAAAATAATGCAAATAATTTCGCTAATTTTGCTAGCTATGTTTGTGTACAAAATAAATCTCCTTTATTTATTGCCCTACAATATTGGTACAGAAATTAATATAACAAATATACGAACAGTCAGACTTAATACTCAAAATTTCAATGTGATGATGCATTCAAACGACAACAACATCAGTGACCTATTTTTCTGAGTTCAACATCAATTATGATCGTGATTGTTGCCTCACTAAGCAGCCATTATAATACAAATGGCATCAGTTAGCACCTTTCAAACAATCAACCGTAACTATTACTTCAGACTGTTTGTATTGCATGCCAAGTAGAGTATATGGCGAGTCCATAGAGAATTGCGAAACGAACGCGTTTTGGGAATAGAAGAGCGATAACCACGGTGTTTAAAACATTATGTATTATACTGTATGGTTGAATATTTCTGACAGATTCGAAGGAAAATATCTTCTCTATTTGTCTATTTAAGTTAGAGTACATTAGATCGTGTACACTCAAATTGAATTTAATATATTAAAGACTGCAATAAAATTCAAAACAAATACTTTCTAGTAAAATAAAGAAGTTTTAGCTATATTTAAATCAAATAAAACGTATAAGTGTTTCCGTGTTTGTCATTCTGATATTTTATAATTTTTTTTCTATGAAAGAATAACCAAACATCCTATATAATTATCCTAATAAATTATAAATAGGGCGTCTTGGATGAGTTCATGAGGATTTAAAAAAAAATCATGGGTATTTAAAAAAAAAAAGTTTATTTTTTTTTTACTTAATCTAACCCCAAACACATTTTTCGTCAGCTTGGTTGAAATTATTTTAGGTTTTTCTCGATCTATTCTATTTTTAAATGATGTATTTTTGTTATCTTGAACATTTCGTGTTCGTCAATGTATTGTCACCTCTGTGTGAATATATTGTATAACATTTTGTAGCGCCTCATCCACAGACTATAATATATATTTGAATGCCATTCTGTTGTCAATAAATAATTCTATCACGTTTCTGTGAGAACATTTTCAAGAAAACTGTTCTGTTTACATTAAAATCCCCTGCCATTCTAAGAAAAATGATTAATCTGCTAAATAGTATCATTTCAAAAGAAAAAAATATTGTGTGTTAAAATGCATTTTGCGATTAATAATAATTGTGATCAGAAAAAAAAATTGTCCTTTATATTATATTAGTTACCTTCGCTCATAGATACGTTTTGGTGTAAATATCCGAGCAAATATTAATTGAAAAGGAAGGGAACGATGTCTTTAATAGGAACTGTTATATGATTCAAAATTCAATACTATAATAGTTCTTCACAAAGTGTAGAAAGATTGAAGTCAATCAATCCGAGAATTATTGTCAAAAACTAAAATGTTTTGACAAAATTGTGTTCTAACAATCATCTTCTGCATCTTCCGCTGCCGAAACAAAAGCAGTACTTTTTGTAATGTGTATTTAAAATTAATTATGTTAAATTCTGTTACGATAGGCACTAATCGTTTATTTACAATATATTATTATAACATCTGGGCGGTCAAAATGCTCAAAATTGGTCAAAGTTCCCATTGATAGAATGTTATATATATATATATATATATATATATATATATATATAACATTATTATATAATTCAGTTATCATATATTAGAATAATCATCAAAGAGTCATGGTCCAAAGTGATTGGAGAATCACACGTTAGATCCATTGTATGACATGTATTGTCATCCGACATATAATTGACCTTCGGGTCAAATTTCAAGGGTCAAGCTATTTGAACTTCTTTTGGGTCTGGGTCATTTGTTATATAAATGTAAAGATCGTGATATAAAATATATTCTAACATCTTTATGAGAATAAAATATAATATATAGTATTTATGTAAGTATAATATATAGTATATATGTAAGTATATACTATATATTAAGATATTAATTACATATATGAATTATAATTAGTCGACATATCATGAAAGTATCACAGTAAAATAATATTGTTTTTCATATCTTAGAATGTGTTAAATGTTCTTCATTCGATTGTCTAACAACATAATAGATAGTAATTTTTATTGATAAATATTTAATCAACCTTCTTTCATCTGTACTTGGCTGTTCAGTCCAAATCAATTGACACACATTAGGTAATTAAATTAAATAAGCCTATGTAATATTCTTTGTCTTATGATGTTTGAGCTTAAAGTAACATCGTGATTAATTTGCTTGTGTTTCATTATTTCCCGGCTAATATTATTAACGGTTTAACTGAAATACATTACGAAACTACCTGCTATTGAAGCTTTCGAGAAACGCGGATGAAGTTGCGGTTAATAGCTAGTATATATTTACGTATTAATGTGCGTATGATTATATGTAACGTAAAGGTAGCAATTCATATGAAGGCGAGCTGCGAATGTCTCTAACCGGTTAAATATGGGTACAATATAACGAGGTCACCCATGGCTCACTATAGCCTTGCTGCGTTTTGATCACATTAGAAGATACGATAAGTCGACATTTAATTAGCAATATTTTTCATAATAACATTAATTTTGTATTAGTAGAAGTATTTTAAGTACTACTTGACATTTTATATCCTCCATAACATGCACCTATATATAAAGGTGAAGAATTTCATATGTCTTTAATTATATTATTAACATATAAAATAATAAGTAGCATATACAACCTAAAATATATATTAAACCGATATTTGTTTCACGATTCATTATTATTATTATTACAAACGAAGAATATAGAAATGATTGAAATAATGAACAAAGTAACACCCTGTATAACCTACGGACGTTGTTTGAAATATAGAGATGAAAAATTAAAAGAGGGATATAAGTTAAGATTAGCCCATTTTCAAAGCATTGTCGTGTAACTAGAGAAAATATTTATGTAAAGAAGATGTTGAAAATATTAGATATTCATTTATTATTGTACTTATTTGCTTGTGATTGAAATCGGTAAATTGAAAGATCTTGAGCAGGTTACAAGCAGCTAATGGTATCGGGAAACAAACTGAGGTCGACACCTTTCATTACCATTAGATAAACATGTCAGATTGAGAGTATTCATAATAAATTTAAACCTTCGCACTCACAAAATAAAGTTTATTTTTACTTATTTTAAAAATTTTATGTCAACCTGTCTTACTTATTGGGAATAAATGTAGAGCCAGTAAACCAGTAAAAGGCAATATACTACTAATATATTGAGAGAACCTTTTTTCAGTTTTTTTTTTTATTCTGTTTCGTATAAATTTAGTATGTAAGGAAAACAACTTAGACCTTTTTTCCCTTTTAGGTTAGGACCCTAAATCTAGATGAAGAAGTGGTCTAAGTTGGAATTCAGAAATTATAGAATGAAAAATTCATCGGTGTGACCAGGAATCGAGCCCGCCACATCCGGAACATCGAATTCCAGTTGCTTTGCCAATTGAGCTATCGTGTCCTATCTTGCGTTCATGAAATTTTCATTCTAAATTTCCTATTTTAAATATTAGCCACAACGTTACTTGGACGTTAAAAAGCAGCATAAATTTAAAATATTATACGTGCTTTCTTCATTACTAAATCCCACAAATACCTACTGCTTGATGAAATCTAGGCAAATTAATGGTGTTATTCCGTTTACTGTAAAGAGACATCAGGAAACGTACCTATATTTTAAAAGATAACCTCTCTTTTAGACGAGTAATTTAAAAATAAAACTAAACTAATTTAATAAGCAATGATTTTTTATAACAAACATTATTTTTTCCAAAAAGAGTCAACACTCAAAATGCTTATCATTCTATTAAATGAATATATTATAAAGATTGTTATGCCGTCAAACAACAGTTTATAAACACATACATATATATATATATATATATATATATGTTGTTTTTTGTTACATATATCAGTAAATAATAAAGCGTAATATAAAAGAGGTGTGGTCCCGGCCTCGAGTCGTTTATGTTTCCTTAACATGGTCGACTTATTTCTTTATAGCAATTCGTAATCCATCAGCAATGCATTCGATTGCCAGCGATTAAACTTAGGTTCAACATAGAATAGTGACCACGTCACTGACTCATAGAGCCGTGATCTAAATTAGTTTTTTCTTATATGATCACAAATTTATGGATACTGTGTTCTTAAATATACGATATTAATACGTAATTATAATTTTTTCTTTACAATTTAACACTAGAATTGACATTAAATTCTACACAACAGCTTCAATGAAAAAACTTATACGAAATTTCTAGAGTTATATCAAATCACAGATTCTTTTACTATAAGGAGTTATTTAAAAAATATGCACGGATAGACCCTATTGTATAGGGTAAGATGTTTTTTAGGACTGAAGTAGCATTAAATTGAGATTAAATAGATAATTAAAAGACAGCCTTTAATAAGTCTATACAATTAGATAATACTTTGATTTAAAAAACTATACAAACATAGCTCTGTTGTAAACTATATCCTTATAATAAAATCATTCCGGACGGAGTCTTGTATTTTGGAGTGAATTACAACTTCCTTCACATCTCATGTTTTCCTTGATTTTATAAAAAAAATATCTGGCATCATTCGCAGAAAGGTTGAGTTTGGTTCGTTGAGTTTGCGAAGTGATTTTCAATGCTACTTCATTTTATGTATTAATTAACTGTTATTTATTTATTTGATAAATTGTTAATAAACATTTTAGTGTAAAATGACGAAAGAATTAACAAAAATATATACTAGAAATCTTAGAAAACAACTAAGAATAAAATTCACATTACCTCTCTCGCATTAATATTTTTGTTTGCCTGATATAACATTTTTAATTTAAAATTATAAATAAATTTCTGAGTAAATATTCTCGGTCGTAGATAATTGTTATTTACAGAGACATCGCAACGATGTAGACAAAAAAACGGACAGATCGTGTTGGGTCGCAGCATCTCTAGTCGACCAGAAAAACTATTACATACAGAAATCATTTATTTTTCGAAATATCAAAAAACTTCCACTGTTCAGACACTCATTTTCTATATTTATATACATGCTTATATTCTTTTTTCAATTCAAAGTCAATAAATTCATATACCTACATACATTCAATTCAAAAAAATAAATTTCTTAATACTATACAACAAAATGTTCTTCAGCAATGTCAAATATAACATTAACGGGGAATTAAAATTCGATTTTATTGCACAATCTCAGTCAACCAATTAACGTTCATACGAGGATTTTGATTTTGAAAAGCAAATTTCAAAGACGCCATCGCGGTCTCTGACACGATGAGTTTTTATAATATTTTTTTTTAACACCGTCAATGTCTTCCATAGCGCAATCAAATTTTTTGTGAAAACCATTTAAGGTTTTGGGCTTTAGGTCGGACGAATATAATTCTGATAATGCAATAATGTTGGATATTGTAATGATACTCTGATATCAGACACTATTCATTTTGATTCAACTTTGATCATAGAATCCCGGGTTACGACTTAAAGCAGAAGTGATCAGAGATCACAAAATCCAGTCTATTGCTGTGCGTATCCTTGCTTTAATACCGAATCTCTTTAACTGACGTGAAAGTATATGATTGAATATTGGTTACTTAAATTTACAAAAAAAAAAGAAATTGTTTAAGACAACTTCCGTCTCATAGTTTTTACAAGTGCTATGTAAGAAGATCAAAGCAAATAATGACAGTAGTTTGTTGTAACGAGAAGAAATCATGACCGTTATTGTAGTGTGAGTTTAGGCTTGAGACTCATAAGACGAGAGAGTTTTTATCTCTCCGCACTTTCACTCCCTTTTACCTACAAGGACAACCACTTTCTAAATACCATTGTTATGGCTTAATCTGGCCGTTGGTTCATAGAACTTAATCCAATGAAAACTGTCAAAGGTGTTATTAAAAACAATCCTTTTACAAACAGTCTGTCGCTCATCCATGATCAGCCGGTCTCGCACGTTGTTAATCATAAGAATTTTGTTCATATTATAATGATAGGAACTTCTTAATTTGTCAAAAAAATAAAAATGATCATCAAAATTGCTACAAATTTTAAAAGATCGTAATACTATAATAACCTTCTTTAAAAGACTTCAATATAGACTTGTCATAGGGAATAGTTTAATTTGAATAGATTTTTCTTATATTCATATGAAAATATCTTGTTAGTTATATGCATAAAATATTGTGCAAGCGGCGCGTTCGTATTCCGTGTGACTTCATTAATATTTATGTGTTACGTTCTAAAAACTTGTGTATTTAAAAAGGAGGAAGGATTCGTTTTATTATAATACATTCAAGTTTTAAAGGAAATATATTTTTGTTTTATAAATAATTAAGTCATTATAAATAAGAATGACCAATCTCAAAATCCAACTGCATTACAAATGGAGAGATAATACTAACCTTTGCAGCAGGTAAGATAGATTAGATTTACAATTACCTGTTACTGACTCAACACTCAGAATGATCAGAACCGAGTTTACTACATAATTATGGTCAACCTTTCGCTCTTACGTAACATGTTGCGATCGATCTAATTTTCTCTTTTCTTTGAACCGCTGACCTGCGTTTGCGCATTCGCAGTAATAACAAGACATTACTATGTACTTGTTACTCAATACCCTTGCCATTTTTGCGTCATATTTACTGTAACAATTAATATATTGAAGATATTTTGATCAGTATTCCATACAAAGTGGATTCTCGAGTTTCTTTTACATAAAATTTATGCTTGATATAGCAATTAAAGCGCTTCAGTTCCACTCCGAATGTATTGAGTTATCTGTATCAGTGGGTCACTTTCATGTTTAAATTTAATGTCAATTAGAGAATGTCTTCTTCTAATTAAAAAAAATCGTAAATTTAATTTAAATATCAAGATGGCACAGTTATGTAAACTGATCTTTACATTTTGAATTGGTTACGATGTTTACAAATATGTTTCTAGTTAAACTGGGTCACTATTATTTTGTAATGCATTTGCTTCAATAGAACATATTGAAAATGGCAAAGGTTTAAAAGATATCAGCCATACCAGCACGTAAAATATAACATTGTTTTTTATTACGCAGTAAACAAGAAACATTTCAAAATTGTTTTTTTTTATATTTTTGATTGTTTATAAATATTTTTTTAAAGAAATTATTTTATCATAAAACTATCTTTCATGACATTTGTAACCACAACTTTCCTAATAATTAGTTAATGAATACTTGTCTTCCGACGACCATCTTTAAAACATAAATCTGTCATTAACTTAGAACAGATAATGTTTTACAGTTAATTTAACTTATTAATGATCAATCTTTTGTTTTTATATACATTCGATAGTTCGGTTGGTAAAAAAAATATGTAAAGAGTAAATTTTTCCTATGTATTTAAATATTTGGGAAAGCCAATTTGGACATGGACATTGACAGAAGTAGATTAAATGAAACTAGTATTATTCGGATTTACTACGCGGATTTTATTATTTAAAAACTACATAATCCCGACGTTTCGGTTACTTTGCAGCAACCGTGATCACGGGCATTCACACCTCGTCTGCCCGTGATCACGGTTGCTGCAAAGTAACCGATTTAAATGAATACTCGCGAAAATCTTAGATCTCATTATGTGAAGAAGTAGATTATATATGATAGTTACCGAAAGTCATAAAGTACATTCAAATTTTTAATATAATTAATTTTATAATAAATAGTTACAAAACGTTACATTTCCACGTTTACCAACATCAAAATTGGTTATTATAATTTTCACTTCTAAACACCTATGATTTTTTTATTAGGGGTAATATTCCATAGAGTATTATACCACTTTTACATAAAATAAATCTAAAAAGAATTTAAAAAAAAATTCTGTCATATTAGAACATTGGAAATAAAATTAAATATAAATAATTGTTCATTAATGTAATGTTTTCTAAATAAATAGTTATAAAACGAGTTAAGTGACCGTCATAGTTATGGTACTTTAAACTGATTTTATTTATAATATTATTACAAAGTATTCTTCTCTTGCATATTCCCATAGAAAATAAATAAGTCAACAGCAAAAATCAGTCAATTTATGTCATAGATTCTAATCCTATAATTTATTCGAAAACAATTTTTTTTAATACTTCAATAAATCTTTCATATTATATACTTAAATATTTATATACATATATAATGAAAAAAATACTACAAAATATTATCTTTATAATAACATAATCCAAAACCACAGATAATATATTAAATTCAAATAATAGACGCGAACACCTAATGCATAAATTAAATCTAAAGAATCCGTGACTTTAATATCACTAAAAAAAATTCATGCACAAAAAACAATAAACCTATTCCAAATTTATTAATCATCCTATAGCATTTAGTTTCACAGCTATGAATGTCGAATAAAACTATATTGACAGTATAGCAAATGTAGTATTAATCGAGAAAATGTATAGGTCACGGGGGGCGCGGCCGTGAGGCGATATCAATTCTTGCATCGATACCATCCAATCGATACCATCTAATCGATAATATCCAATCGATTCGTTACAGTCGAATGCTAATTGATAACCCACAAACAACCTAGTTAGGTAATAAAATGCATGTTTAACTATGAATAGCAGTCCAATATGGCGAATTAAATTATTTGAATTAGCTACGCCTTTGATATAAATGTTAAGTAAGAATTGAAGATGTCAAGACGTAACCCACGTCTGTTCTGTATTGTTTATTAATATGTATATTAAAATAGACGCAATATCATTATAAAAAATAAAATTTTCATAAAGGCTAGTTGAATGAATTTATTCAACCGTTAAATCGGTATATGTCCGTTTTATAATTCTAAACCGATAAACGTTTCTGAACGGAAATTATATCGGTTTTTCCGGCCTCGCCCTCAAAGTAACACGCTTATATAACTTAATAGAGAAATTTAACAATTAATATCTATATAATCGTATGGAATTAATGCCATTACAAATAAATTGCCTCTGTAATGCCCTAGTCAAACATGATTCTACACCATATAATTAATAAAGAAAGTGGTTTACGTAAAAGTTTATAGAACTGGGTAATTTACGATCTTTAATATTTATGCGATGTAAAGTTACAACTTTATTATAGGTATATAATACTAAATCATTATTAATAGTTTTCTACATCAACAAAACGAATGACGTCTTAGAAATAGATTAACCCAATCATAATATTATGATGGACAAACAAAGCGTCTCCTTATATGGAATTTATTTAAAAATAACGATGTCAACTTTTATTACTTTAATTTTGATAAAAAACTAATGTTTCCATCTGATATAAAAAGTCCGTAAAACATCACGTACAATTGCGAAGGGATTTCAAAGTTGAGTGAAGATCTTTATTCACTGTTGCTGAACGATAACGATTGAACGCATCGTTGGATGTGTCCTTATACGATCGAATTATGAAATAGAACAGAATTACTACAACACTACCCGTACTATAAGTTTGCACTACCGTATTCCATGATCGCGTTAAGGATATAGGATCGAAAAAAGCGCATAATACACTAAGAAAAAATTTCATTACATTACATAGACATAAAATTTCTGCATTTTTTACGCAATTAAGAAACATTTAGAAACATTTTTGTTTTTGTGTTTATAGGATTTTTGAGAAATATACAATATTAGTACAATAATTATGTTACCTAAAGCTATATCTCAGGAAAAATTATGGTGTTAACTTTCACCTAACCTTTTACAATTCTCAGTATTGTATAATGAACTTAAAAGGCGTATAAATATTATACTTTCTTTTCGTTATGCAACATCTGTAATACGCGTTACAAAATAATATATATATACAAAAAATTCAAATGCGTAAATTATAGGTCAAATCAACAATACGTGTGGGTTATTGCGTGTTTGTGAATATAAAGTTCCGATTCCTTGCGTTTCCGTTCCTGTTTCCGTAACAAACAAAACTAACGGAATATACACGTAATACATTCGACACGAAAAACAAAACATCCTTTTTATTAAGCATGAATGTTTTATGACATCTAGAAGTCTGTGTACAAGTAAATAATTTTTATTTCCATTTAATGAATGCCAAATCACGAGTTACTATTAATTTTTACGTCCGACGCCATGATTGCAACATAAAATATAATGTTTACAAACAAAAACACATTTCTCACGATCCTAAAATAAAGAGGTTTTTTTTCGGTTTGATTATATGTTAAACTATATATTGCGCAGACTTTGAAACTTGTTTACTCCAAAGCAATGAATGTGCAATCAAGATTATGGTATATTTTTTTTACATTCTCCCTTATTAAATATATTAGAATTTATTATAAGCGTTTTTAGTACAGACTTCTTTGTTATATTAGTTTATCTTTAAAAAGCATCAAATTATTATATAGACTTAGAATTAAGATTTTTTTTTAAAGATTTCAATGTAATATTTATAAAAAAACCTTAACCTCCTTTGATACTTTGTATGTCGAGCTTGAACTAACATCATTTTTATCTGATGACTTAACAAGCGGTCATTTTAATCGTAATCTAAAAAAAAAATTGTCGACATTTCCATTATTACATATCATATAAGGAGAACAGATTAGATATGCTAATTTGATGGATTATTATAAAAATTTCAACATATAACTACTTAATAAAAATAACTCTGAACTGCCTCGAGCTTTATCAACGACCTGATCATACAAGGAGCGACAACATACCTATCATATACATAAATAAGCTTGAAAGTCTAATCTAATTCACTTTTACTTTAAGCCGACTAACATTTAGTAATATCCCACTTTCACCTCGTAAGGCTCTAACAAGGATTGTCGTAATGACAGCCACAGTTCATTTATATGTAAATATAAAACTAACGTCCGCATTCTCACTGTTATCTTTCGTTATAATTAACATAAGAATGACAAAGCTGTGTGGCTAATGATTGTGGGTAGTTATAGTTGAGCATTAGAAATACATTTCATATAAAATGATTTGTATTCAATGTTTATATATATCAATTTCGTAATACAACGGCTAAGCTAAGCATCCACATCGGCCTTGGCTGTATAGACAGAAGCTATAACGCTGTTTAAAAAGTATGAATATACATTCAAGACCTACAATTTTGTATCATTATTGCCAATAACTGGCATAAATAACTTTATTGTGTTGCCAACGCGATGTCTATTAAGCTATCATATAATAATGGAAGTATTCATTTCATCTCTCTATTGTAACATATGACATTAAAGTTATGCAAAAATTTGTTACGATAGGAATGCTTCCTCGTCTATATTAAGTTACCGACTCTGTGACTGATTGAAGACATATAGATCATAAACTTAGATAAATTACTCATACTAGCAAACTTTTACTTTTTACGCAGTTTGAGAAAAGAGACTACAAAAATATGAGTAGAAAAAGATATTTAAACATTGTGACAGAATTCTTGTTCAACAAGCTAAACCATTTTACAGTTATACAAGAAGCATGTAATATAATACGTATGCTCTTAAGCAACGGTGGAAATACAATCCATTAGCAGTAGGAGCGGTGACAGGCTAGCTGTCGCTCGATTAAATGCCAATATCGTGCGCAGGCGCATATTATATGTATATTACGTATGATAGATAGACGGGTATTGATACAAAGATAATGAGATATCCTTGTTATTTTCATATTATATGCTTGTTTACTTTAAGATTCATCAGCATTCATTGTTGAATAAATTTTGAACGTGCCATCAGTTATGAATTTAACGAAACTCTTTAGTTTCTAACCTCTTTATTCGTTAACCTAAACCATACTGTCACTTTTTTATGTGTCATTGATAAACTTCACCTTTAATAGTTACCACAAATTGTTAAAATGTTTCTGCTGAGAGGTTTGAGGAAATTTAAGTGGATTATCGAAAAAAGTATGTGCTATACATTAGTATTCGTTATAACTCCCTATTTTTTTATCTTCGAGATGGTCGTTGTGAGACCCATTATAGTGACGACGTACGAATTCAGTACAATGAAGCACGCATTCCATATATTATTATCTATGTTTTTCTTCATTAATATCGTTGGCAATATGATTTTGGGCATCTTTACTGACACGACCATAAAAATGAGAGCTCGGTCGCATAATTGCGAGGAGTTCTGCGAATCTTGCCAAATGTATCGACCAGCGAAGGCCTGGCATTGTAAAAAATGCAACGCATGCATTCTCAAGCGCGACCATCACTGCTTCTTTTTTTCACGCTGCATTGGATTACGGAACCAGCGATACTATGTCACGTACCTTACATACATATTCATATCAATGGTGTATTCGACTTACTTCAATTTTTATTACGTTGTGTCTAAATACGATGAATATGAGATATATGTATCAGTTTGCCGAATCGTAAATCCATTTCTACGTTATTTGATACCAGAGCCGATGGGTATGAAGGATTTGTACGTTTTCTTTCTGTTTCTCAATGTCGGTCTTGTTATATGGTCTGGAGGACTGTTTGTTTTTCACACCAGAAATGTGTTAAGAGGTGAAACATCCCACGAATACAAGGAAAATACAAGGAGTACTTTTAGGAACAATTTGTCGGCGATGAAGAGGAATTTTATCAATGTGTTTGGAGAAAAGTGGTATATCGCCTTAGTGTGGCCGCTGGCAAATAGCCCTTTACCAGAAACTACTGAAGATCGAGGAGATGAGTATTGAAATAAGTGAAAAATAAAACATTGTATATTTTGTTTTTAAATACATTATTAACATATGAATCCGTAGTCTTACTTATAAATAGCTTTGGTCAAACGTAGTCGTTAGTGTATAACGGTTGCATAACTTGGGACTTGCACCATCAGTACCATAGACAACCAACGATGGGGCACACGCACACGTAATAATTTTACGACCGTATCAACCGACAGCAAAAAAAACTTATATCACTCAAAAATATTAAATTTTTGCCTAGGGCCTAGCAGTAAAACTTTAAACATGTCCAATGTTTTTCCCTCATAATCTCAACTTTATACATATGTACAGGAAGAAATTCAAGTTACGAAAAACTGTAGAACATATTTTCACTATAATGAAATGTAACGTAACTTCAACAAAAAGGAACAGGAAACCTCAAATATATACGACATCATTTATACAATTTTAAATTTTTCACAGTCATTTATAAGCAGATAAACATACATTTTTGAGCGTTCAAATAGATACCAATAATTTTTCTTTTTTGGTACTCGTTGTCCCTCGAATTTTTAAGGTTTTATTCTATTACGTTTGGATACATGCGCACGCGCCGACAACCGTTACATCACGTACTTTGGAGGCGGGCGGCATACTAGAATATACTTAGTCTCGCCATTTTTGATATCGGAATTCCAAACGATCGTCACAACTGCTTATTTTGTGAACGGAACCACTAATAACTGTCTTATAGTTGTGATGTAATTTTTAAATTTATCAAAATTTAACGGAACATTGATCATGGAGTACAAGCTTTGACAACTAACATTTGGTGGATTTGATGGACACTTACTTGAATATGTTATATTCAATATAAAAAATCGCGAAACAGATTAGTAACCAAACTTGATTAAACAACTGATAATCATAAAATAACTCTACCAAATACACGTATATTTTGTACAACTGTATACGTTGTAACTGAAGTTACCTTGTTCTTTCTGAGTAATTACTTAAAGTGGTAATGATAATGTAATGTTTACAAAATCCATGATGAATGTCCTTAGCTGTAATTCCAATGTTTACATATCACGAATCTTCACGTTACGGATTCGTGACGATGCTAAATGTCGCTGACATGTCGTGACGTATGTCATTTAAGATATATTAAACATGGGTTACAACATATTTAAAATAAGTTATACTTTATTTGAAATTAACAAATGTAATCTACATTTACTAACGCCTGTGGGTTTAATTGGTAACTTTAGCAGAATCTTAACCATGTAGCCAAATTTAATTTGGTTCTTTAACAACAGCATATTAATATTATATGTATGCAGCGTAACCCATGTTTCATTTGACTGTAACAGACGTTGTAATTCTTTCGTAATTAAGGAAATGTTTTAGGAAATAGAAAATGATGGTAAATTATCTTCCGCAACCATCGCAGATAATTATTATTAAGATAACTCATAAAATAATATAAACCTTATCATAATTAATTTACGGATTGAATTCCCTCACCTTATAACAATGTATCAAAGACAAACTCGAAAGCTGTTTATCAGAACTTAAGATATGGTAACACCAGCTGATTTAATTTCTATGCTTGTGTTACTTTTAATTTCATGTAAGAATATGAGATATTACCTTCTCACGCTTATGTAACTTGGTGAAGTGAATTATATAATAAAAGTATTAGAACAAAATTAATTTCATATAGTAAATTATAATGGCAATAATTGCATATTTTCGTAATACGACACAAGTAATTTTTGTATAATATAAAAAATTGGTCAGAATTTGGTCGGAGAAGTCATCTTTCCTATCAGAAATTGCAAAACATTTGTTTGGCAGAGATCGGAAATTTGCAGCAAAAAATTATGTTTTTTGAAATAATTTACAACATCCCATTGAAATTTAAATCGAATGCAACGAAGAATCTGCGACGGTTAATCGGTCATACCTTTTAAAGAACAATTATAGTTGCTGATTCAGATGTTGAAACGCCTGTTACCTGCAACAAATAGAAAAACATCAGAAGAACGACAACAAACAAGTTAACTATAACCCTGAGGATACGCTTAAGACCAATTTTATATACATTAAGGATAGAATTAAGTAAATCTGGGTACAACATAATTTTGGTACTGTATAATTTGTGACATTAGTTAGTCTCAATGTACGAATAAAATAACACAGCGTTTGATGAAGAGATGAGTGAAAAACTTTTATTATATAAGTCAAGTGAATTAAGGTTAATCGATTTAACGGCCATTATTAGTTTTTATTCAAAATGTCTGCGGCTCCAGTTTTTTTTTTTTTATTGTTAAATCACTACATACGTAACATAATGCCAACTATTACAATATTGAAATTAAATAAATAATTATGAGATATTTTTTTCTCATATATTTCATCCTAAATATTAAATTGCGAAGTCTGTCGTTAATAGAAAATAAACTAATTTAAAATATTGGGAAATATTACAGAAGCTTTAAGCAACTGTTGTAAACTATTTGCTTTTAAGAATCAAGGTTTTCGATTGTTTCATAAATCACACAACGAAATTAAAAATATATAGTACTTTTATAGTATGGTTATAAAAGAGTTTTTTTCTGCGAGCGATAAATTTTTTATGTTGAGGGTACAAAATATCGTATAATATTTAAGCCACATTTAAACGGTTAGTAGAAAAAACGGCACTAAAATAGGTTAAAAATATATTATATTTAGTAGTAACTATATACTGTAGTTATTTAGGAGTTAAAATATTATGAAGATAAATAAAAGGTAATAAATTCTGTTACCGACATATTAATCCTTGATATGGAATATCACATTTTGTTTGTTAAATGACGTTAATATTTATAATAACTTCTAATAGTATTAAATTATGACTACTTAACTTATATCGATTTAAAGGAAATGTTTTACCGATTTATTTTTGTAAAGTGATAGTTTTTTTTACGTAGGGTATTATTTTATTTATGTTTTTTAATATGGTATGTTTTTTTAAAACGGAACTCGATCGGTCACTCGCTGTTGGATACCGATCGAGACGGTTGAGCTTGAAAGTATAAAACCATTTTAAAGTATCAAGGTGTTTTCTTGTAATCGACTCATCAGGTTATAGCCTACCAAGTGCTAGTAAAAGCGTTATTAAAATAATAAACTCCCAAATACGGCTTCTGAGCGTGATCGAAAGAAGTGTATATTACAATTCTAACATTTAACATTATAAAAGTAACAGTTTAGATGTTTTTAACGGTGGTAGAGCCTAGCTGTGGTAAAGTTACTTCAACTCGAACGTGGGCTGGCTCCACCGGGGCAGTACCACCCAGCACCCTGTCACAGAAGTTCGGGTGGAGTAATCTTTAATAGCTGCGTTTCCTCCGATGAATGCGAGAGCCGGTGGCCCATTCTCTGTTCACACCCTTTCCTGCCATCTCATTATTCCCAACCTTACATCTTCCTCAACAAACAAGACTGGCAACGCATCCGCAACATCTCTTATGTTGCAGATGTCCATGGGCGACGGTGACTACTTCTCATCAAGTAGACCGTCTGCTCGTTTGCCACCTCTGATATAAAAAAAATGTTACAACAAATCAAATTCAATGTGCTTAGCACACGTTTGGATACTCACATTACAAACGAAGCGTTTCCCTTTACCATTCGACAGCCTAAGTTAAATTCTATAATGTTTAAAAACGTACGAATGATAAACTATTAGCATACCGTATGTAGGCACGATACAAACTTGAAGTACACATACAGGTGAGATTTTAAATTTATAAACCTGTTATGCTGAAATAGATTTGTTCTTATTATATCAAAAATTATTATAAATGAGTCAAAGAATTGAGGTAATTTTTGAACGTAAAAACATTAATCGTTTTTTCTTTAAATAATTCAACGTTTAATAATATGATGTTACTAACAATATGTATTACAATGAAGAATGTGATAAGAAGTTAGTGCGTATTATGCAGTATTACCAATAGCATTATTGCACAAACAACTTTACAAAAGAGCAACTGTTTTTTAAAGATAATGTTATGTCAATGCTTCCTTTTAAAATCTTAGACGTTCTGTAATAATGACCCTCTTACGTAATTTAGTTCGTTAAAAACTTAGAATTGCACTTTAGTCTACAAGTTTGGAATTCTGTTTAAAAGAATTCTTTGGTAACTAGAAAACACGTTTAAATAAAGTGTCATTTGACGTCTTACATGTAAAATTACTAGACTAGACTTAGAGTACACTTAAATAATACTAGACTTAGACTTTCTATTAAGAATATAGTCGTATACTAATAAGAATATAGTCCTATAAAAGGAACGTTTGATAAAGGAAGGATTGATATTCACTTTTTTATTAAAATTGAAATATAAATATAAATATTATATGTTATTTAAAATACAGACGAGTTGAAATCTTGCATGCCCTTGGTCACGGTTGCTACAAAGTAACCGATGCGTCGGGAGTATGAAGTTAAACGAATAAAAAACATTAAATCCGAAAATATTCGTTTTATTTAAATGAATAATCGCGAAACTTTTAGATCACATTAAAATAGAAAAGTATGTTTAAAGAGACAAAATAAAACTTAAGGTATTTTATTATCACTTCTAAATTTTTTGTAAGATCATGTAGATTGTAGACATTGTTCATTGTAGTATTCTATAAAATAATATATAACAAGTTGTATGTCACGACTCATAAATGCATTCCTCTCATGCTTTATCTGTAAAGAATAACAACTCCGTGATACGTTGTACAACATGTCTATAAAATGAAAATATTTTAAATAATAAAGGTGATATTCAATCAAAGGAATTCTTAGTTCATACTTTAAAAAAAACAAATGAAGATATAGAACCTTTTTAATGTGAAAATTTAGTTATATTTTACTGGAGCTCATATCAAATAAATTAATAATCGAAATTTAAAAAAATGTCATTACGTAAATTATTCATAATTAAGAAAATTTAATTAAAATAAACAAGGACTTCTAACGATTCAATCTATGCGAGATAAAACACCCAGATTACGACTCAATTAAAAACATGTACGTATTGAAATGTCAACGTCAATCAATAAATTTGAAGTGATGTTTAGATTTTAAATTGATTACCCTTCATAGGCTTTTTGATTATATTAATTATGTTGCCACTATTTTGATACTAAATTATATTTTATATTAGATTTTAATTTCGATTTCCGTCGTTATTGAACTTTCCGGTTAAAAACTTCTATCGTTAAGATTTTGAGGACTCAAATGCAAGGATTTATGATTGTATATCTCTTGCTTCATGAACCCAATTAATTCGGCGATAATTGTTAATGAAATGTCAAATCTCTCAGAATATATAATTATTGTTTATTTCATTTATATGTTCAATATTTATATTGTCTTCTTGAGTTAGGTTTTCCATCAAATACAACAAGAAGTAACTTTTAAAAACCAGACGTACATCAGTACTCACACTGCATCTAAACTATAATATAACAAAAAAAATATATACATATATAAATTTTTTATTTACTATTTATTGGCACATTTGAATACTGATTTAGAATTCTACAAACAAAAATCAGGTTTACCAAAATTTGTTTTCGATTAAGGAAGTTTTCGATGTTTTAACATAAATAACATTAGACCATTTTTAATTAATGCAGAGCTTTGTGAACAGAGCTTTAAAATATTTAATTTCAAAGACCGATATTTTTGTTGAAGTTATATCCGATATACATACATGAATCACAAATCCTACATCATAGATGTTTAAAAAAAAAACATGATTGCGTTTTGATTATTCGAATGAAGAAAATTGCCATATAAATTAATGACAAGATATATAATGATTGCAAAATAATGATTCCACAGACAAGAAAACTTATTTATATCTATCATTATATTGAATTTTTAATATTTTATTCAATCGAGACAAACCCGGGTTAATTTGTTTTGTTTGATTGTTTGTGTATTATAGAGTATAATAGTGACGGCGCGAACAATACACATGACATTAAATACAATGAAGAGAAGTATAATTAAAACTTAATTATATATATATTTTTAATATATAATAGTTCTAAATACGAGAGTTATCAATTTAAAATAGAAACATTCATATGATTTGATTTTACCGCAAGTTAATGACTTTGGAATATTGGAAATAATTTGAAGCGAAAGTTATTCAGAGTTTGTTTACAAACAACCAGACTATAGACGAGTTCACAGACTCTTAAACTCGATGACATTCAGATTCTGTTTTTAAAATAACTAAAATCCTGTTTTATCTTTACCCATGTCAAATAAATGAATGGCGAATCGTATAAATATATTTCTATTTTAAAAAAATCATCGGCATACCCTAATGCTTTGCCCAAATCCACTTTTCATCCCAAAGATAATAAAATTCAGATCTGTTCAAATTCAGACATTTTATCAGAAAGCGAAAGTGGCCGACGTCGTATATTAAATGGTATTAAAGAATTAACGGTCAGAAGAACGAGCGACGACCTTTTTTCGAAACAAGGAAAAAAAAATTAACACTCGCGAATAAATCGAACAATAAAAAACCAAATTAAAGATACGTCCCATCAAAGCATCGACCGGTTCCTTATCGGAATGGAAACTTATAATATTTTTTATTTATAATTTAAAAAAAAATTAATGTTCATATAATGATACTTGGAAATGATGATGCAAGGCTTTACTGCTATATTTTTTCTTTGCCATCACAATGACAGCATCAAAACTTATTCGGATGACGTTTACTGACATACGTACTCATGAGCAATTATCTCGCGAATGATAAGAGGATTTGAAATTTGCTTACAGATTAAAAATATATATGTATAGTGAACGAATAGAAAAAAATTCGCATAAGTATATAATATATATAAACATTATGACGTCACCAGAACAAAGAGTTAGCTGAATACCATTGTTAATTATAAGATAAAATGATATAAATCTGTTCCGGTATTCGTTATATGAAGATGTTTCACATCTTCCGCGTTATAACCACCATGTAAGGAATTAAAAGTCTTTTATATAATAAAATGCAATTTGTCTGTTTACTCGCAGCATAAAATGTAGGAAGATATAAAATAAAAACCTTACATTTTTTTATGTAAATTGTTTCTCAAATTTGGATATATTTTATGTTAGTGGAATTTATAATTTCGGTTTTATATAATTATCACTTACATTAAGGACATATCTGCTCTGAGCTGTCTAAACATTAAATATTGTTTTGTAAAAATAATCTAGATTCAAATTTAGTAGAATTGAAAAACAACATTTTTTTTTATTCAAATATACTAGGTTAACATAAAGTTAAACAACGTCACATTTCTAAGAATTCGCATAGTCGCAATTCACCTACAGTTTTACCTCTAAAGTCTAAAGGATATTTGCTGAACTATGTCATATATATAAAACACTATTTCTATGGCTTTGTACAACAAAATTATTTATTTTATGTACAGTAAGTTGTATGGCAGTGCATTGTACATTAATATCTAATAGTTATTATCACATAATTAAATCGTTTCACGACTTGTTTACGTTAAAGATATGTTTCCGGATGAAGTTATTTTTTTTTAACATCATAAAATACAATGGCTTATTTAATATACGTTTTATTCTACATACAATACGTGGTATTATGAAGCAATGTATTGTATTTACAATAATGTGAATATGAGTAGGAAATTCACAATAGTGGATGACAATTGACATATCGCAATTAGAGACGCCATATTGTTTGCTCCGCATAGTTTCACGCGGTTTGATTTTCAATTGTTTCCTTGTTTATTGTTATATTTACATTACAGTTGTGTGTAACTCGATTAAACAGTAGTATACGTTTAAAAATATGCTATGTCAAAGTTCTTTTTTTTTATGTGACAGGTGGCAAACGTGCAGACGGCCTACTTGATGGGCAGTAGTGACCGTCGCCCATGGACGTCCGTAACAGAGATGTTGCGTTGTCAATCTTGGTTGTTGAGGGAGAGAGGGCTGGGAATAAGGAAATGGCAGGAAAGGGTGGGAACAGGGAAAGGGCAGCCGGCTCTCTCACTCATCGGATGAAACGCAGTCACTAATGACAACTTCAAGCCAATCTCCTGTGAGAGGGTGGTGCTTCTCCGCTTGAGCTAGCCCACCACCTATGATACTATATAGTTCTTTAGTATGAAAATAAACCGACTTGCATTTAATTTCATAATATAGAATAGTATTTTTTTTAATATAAAGTATGTAAAATCAATTTTTATTTTAACTTAAATGTTAAACTTATTAATTTGAGTTATAAATTACGGACATTATTCAAAAATACCTAAACATCTAAAGCTATTTTCAATAATAATTGTAAAACATTGTACATTTATTACCGCGTCACGTAGTAACCTTTAACAAATGTCTCTTGAAACTTAAGATATTTGAGGTCGTTAGACAATACATTGATTCGGAAAAACTCATGAGATAAACAAATACAATTAAAAAACTGAACAAACAATAAATTTAAGGTCGCGAATAACTCTTGCAGAGACACAACGAGGACCTCCGTCAGAAAAACTGTTATATTAATATAGAGGAATAAAAATATATCATTATATGCATTTGAAGAATTTAATTCTTATCCAAATAAGTCTTAGGATATATATAGAATGTGTGGAATTAAAAATTTTATTATATTAAACTTAATATAATATTCTTATTATAAGGAAACGAATTATATTCAGTTTTAAGATATCGTCACGAAGATCCGTAATGAATGGATCCATAGATCTGTCCTTGGCCGGGCAGAGCCTAAAGAGACCTCTGGTATATATATATATTAACTTGCTATAATAAAGCCTACAAAAATTTATTGATAAAACTAATCTTATTATTACAAAAACATTAGACGTTTTTATTAAATTCTCAAAACGTCCTTCGTTGTATAGAAAAAAAACAAAAAAAAAAATTTCGAATAAAATTCCTAGTTTAATTAAAATAATCTATTGTGTTATGAAAATTTTTCAAATATTAATAATAAGTATACAGTAAAATAGTGAGAATCATTTGTTTTGCGTAAAAAAAATATTCAATTAATATAATATTTTATCCAATCAAGCAACCTTGTTATTAAGTTGATATAATATTATGATATTAAAGTTATAAATTAAATTATATTATTATAAAAAAAACAGTAACAGCTATTATAATCGCCAGCTTTATAATATTTGCACTGCTCACGATTACTTCGGTATACACACAATGTACGTACGATTGAGGCTTAGTTATGAGTAACACAGGACTAATGACTAGTTCACACAAAGTTCAAACAAACTTGCTCGTACAAAGAAATAACTCGTTAATTTAAAAATAAAACACCATAGTCTCGATATTCGGAATACATCTAACTTCTATACTTATTAAATATTTTGTTGAAAGCATTGAATTTGAAACATTGCTCTATAATAATTTGATAAAGGAATTATTTTTACTTAAAGTTTTGGTGTGGTTTATGTAGTGGCGGCAGTTGAGAAAAGCATGGTTTAGATAATTAGTTACAATTTAATACGAGATTCTATTATAAACTTGGTGGAACGATTTTAAAGTATTTTTTATACATATTTCTAATAATATCACTGCATCATCGAGACTCTCAACTTATAACTAAGAAAACTTTTAAATAGGGTTCAATGCACTTGGCATATTTAAATTTATATTAATTATATAATATAAAAATAAAATCATGTATTCAAAAACGGTAGAGCCTAGCTGTGGCCAAGTAGCTGCTTTTCGAACATGGGCTGGCTCGCCTGGGGAAGTACTACCCTCTCACAGAAGATGTCCCCACCATTTCCTGCCATCTCCTTAAAACCCCCTCCCTCTTCCTCAACAACAAAGGTTGGCAACGGATCCGCAACATCAATTATGTTGCGGATGTCCATGGGCGACTACTGGTGGGCACCAAGTAGGCCGTCTGCTTGTTTGCCGCCTTTCTCATAAATATAAAATAATTATTCACAATATGAATGAATAAAGTACATGCAGAAATTACAATATTACTTTAAGTAATCGTAAAAAGCGCCTTTGTACTTAAATAAATGTTAGTTGAAGAAAAATATACTCATATTTGCCTATCTGAGCCCGGATTTTAATTTCGACACAGCGACGGAACCAATACTCGTAACCTAATTTCCAACCTGCTATGCAGCTATACAGAGACAACTAACATTTTTTATTTACAGACTACAGATTAGGTTTTACCAAACAGCGAAAGCATTTTTCAGACTCGACTTTGTTCATTCACAAATCCCTCTTTACATAGTTCAGAATAATATTCACACATGACATTGACGACACCTATAAGGAAACGTCAATAACTAAGAGAGAGAGAAAAAAAGCATTTTAAAAATTAAATTATCATAGCTGTTGGAACAGTTTGAGGAGCACAAACAAAAGCTGGCTTCTTACAATGTAATACTCTATAGTCAATACCGTTAAGTTTTTTTTACTCTCTCTACTTTATTGCCACCAAATTATGTTTAAAATACTTACGAATGTGACATTATTTATATTTAACTATTAAAAGTCACACAGACACTAAGTCTTACATTTATCTGTCATTAACTTTCGTGTCGTAATACTGAGTTACGCTCTTGTTATACAATAAACATTGTGATTCTAATTGAGATATCTCATTTACTTGTAATTGGTATTTAGATTGAATAGTTAATGGGTAATTTCGCTGCTGCGAAACGCGATGGGGCAATCGTGCCATAAAGATAGATTCTATAGGAATTATTAGAACATAAAACTGCGGGTCAAATCATGCAATATCGAATTTTAGGAGGTCAAATTGATATTTCTGAAGCTATTTATTAGTGGTTCGAGTAATAAGTGAAATTTAAATTAATTTTAATGTATGTATATGATAACAAAAAAATAGTATTTTTGAATTAATTATTTCGGTTATCAAAAGCAGACAGCAGTAGGTTATTTGTTAATGAGTGATTATTTAATAATTACTTTGAATAGTGTTTTGGTTATATATCAACTTATTTAATTGAAGCTTTGAGAACAATGTAAGATACATAGAGATTTCATTTTTGTCAAGCAATTTTAGAACATTTTTTCCCTTATGATTTTTTCCTTGGAATGATTTTTATAAATACTTCAAGACTGCCAAGCTTTCTGAATGCTGTCGTTGTCTCCATTTCAAGTATACTTAACTCAGTGACTAAGAAAATATAAACACAAAAGATCTCTTTATATGTCTGTTTGTTCTTTAATCATTCAATGAGTGATGGAACTGTTTAAAGTAAATTTGTCTTATATACAAAAACACACGTACGTACGTTACTTTAGAGTTTAATGCAGAAAAAACACACTGTTTACTCATATAACCAAAACCTTCCAATTCCCCTAGAAGTAAGGGGGGAAATTAGAAAATCAATTAAATAAACATTAATTAGGTATTACGTATTGTTACCAATAATAACTCCCTTGTTATTAATATAAAATTTTACAAATATATTTACATAAAAGAATTGTGTAAGATTAAAGATTATTTCAATAAGAGAAGACTTATTGTTGAAGGTAAGCATAATTTTGATTATTGTTATTATGCAGGGCGATTTGGATTAGCTCGAAACAAAAAAGATTATACCATGTTTTACCAAAAATCATTAGAATATTTGTATGACTAATGTATTTAGACACTTTTTTTAATAATGTTTTTTCAAAACAAACTCGTATTACTTGCATGTAAAAGGTTCTGTACCGATAAATAGATTATTTAATAAAATGTTATTAAACTTTTTGTATTGTTTTTAATAGCATTCCTCTAATGAAATGAAAAAAAATGTATCATTCAGAAGATTTTAGTGCTCATACGTTGCAATAGGTTGCGGTTAGTTTACGAACTGAAAAACTCGCATAATAGTAATAAAATTTATAAAGTAATTTATATGTACATAACTGTATTGTGTGGTCTTCAGATGTGAAAAATAACACAACATAAACTACGATTTCCCAAGGTTGCGTTCAATATTACTTTTAATATCTTCACGGGTTCTAGAGACAGTCACAAACAAATAACATTAACCCTTTACGAACTCTTTTGTCATCGAAATGTTGTGTTGTTCTGAATGAAACAATTTAAGAATATAACTGTATTCGTAATATTATAAATAATTGCTAAAATTCTATGCTCTTTTTTTTTCTTCCACAAAATGAAATATCTATATCAGTGAGGAATCACTTTAAATTTTGTAATCCACATGAACGGCTGATGGTATTTATATATAAATGAACACACAGACATATTATGACTGCGAATGCCTACAATTAATTTGCAAGACTTCTTGAATTTAGGTCGTATTGTGACATAAAGCGGAGAAGCTCGTAATTAGCCTCAAGAAAAACCTTCAAGACATTCGTGCAAGTTGAATTGTTTACAGCATCAAAATTGTTCACGTTTTCTCGAAACTGGGGCCTGTGTACCTCCGACCTTAGCGTGAACTATGCCCCGCTGTGGTCTAAGTTACAAGCTTTTGAGATACATTAAAAATATTTTTTAACTGCTATAATTATTACATGACACTTCTTCAAACATTCCTCTTCTACGAACAACGTAATTATTTTGTTTACCCCGGAATTCTAAACAATTTTTACCAGTGATTTTGACAAATGCCATAATTGAGCCTGCTCTAGATGTCTTAAAATCTGTTTTAAAATCGTAAAAACTTTATAGAAGTAGTTAGTCTATTTAAACCCTAACACGGACCAATTTTGTTGCAGAATTAATTCGTCAGCGATATTATGCTATAAGATGTATAAATCAAATCTGTAAGATCTATATTTTTATTTAACTTTACTTCTGCTTTACAAACTCAAGCTATGTCTAACACCTACAGATAAAAACTCAATACTCTTTGACTCGGACCTCATGATTCGCGAGTTTTAATAGTCAAAATCACATCATTCATATAGATAGGAAATAATAGATTTACTATGTTAAGTCATGCGAGCTACTCATTATTATAATAATATAATAATTGCTTTATAATTTCAGCCTTAATAACTTCCAATGATGTCTAACATCTCCGTTGATAATAAAGGGAAGAAGATATATCAATAACAAAATATCTCTTGACGTATATAATTCACTTGAAAAAATAAACATTTTTGATATCTAAGAATTTTCGTGTATTCTCATTTAAATGTAAGTAAGCTTTTCGGATACTACGCGTTTTTATTATTATATTGAGGTAATTAGACGGTCGAGATGAGCGTTTAATACGCGTTAGATAGGGTCCCCTTAAACCTAAACCTGGGTCGCAAGTACCAGGCACTGTTGAAGTTCCTCTCCCTGCAACGCGATGGACTCTTCACTCGCACGGAAATCCATGGAACGCTGAGATGTTTTCGTCTGCTGTCATAACTATATAATCCTCACAAAGTGTCAGACAATTTCAACGACTGTCCGTGATCAAGGTTGCTGTAAAAGAACCGAAACGTTGGGATTATGTGTATAGTAAAAAAACGCAGTATCCGAAAAGCTTAGTTTCAACTAATTTTTTACTGTATTCCACATACATTTGCTAATTATAGGGTAAATTAATTTAGTTTGTGTATACTATATTTAAGGCCCACATGAGTTATGGTATTATTCGTCTTCTTAACAAAACAATGTAAGTAGGATTCGCTCGCACGACTCAAGGCGGACTTGCTACATCACACGAACAATTAGTAATTCTTCGTAAATATTGAATTTTTTTTGCATCCTCATGGATTCTTCGACGCTTCCTCGAACGATAATTGTATATATAAATTAATAAGTTATTATAATTACCGGAATATTGTTTTTTTTTGTTTGTTTAAAGATACATAAACATATATGTAAGCAATTATTATTTTTTTCAACCCAACGCTTGAAATTCTCAAATAAAAATTAAAATACAATACCATAGAAACTTTTTGCTTGTGAATTATTGTAATAGGGAGGCGGGAAAATAAATAAGTCTCTGTATTAGTGTAGTTAACGTTCAGCAAAGTTTAACATAATTTTATTGTATTCATAAATCCCAAGTTTTCGATGTATGTCTGTTTGCATTTCATTAATGCAAAAGCTACTAAACCAATTGGGAAGAAATTTTAAATTTAGCTTTATAATAAAAGGCTGCTTTAATACTCCCTATTTTCCAATTAATACCGTTGGAATAAAATCGAAACACAATTATGTTTTATAAATTTGAACCATATTGCTCAAGAAGCTAAAGTACATGTGTAATATACATATTATATATATAATATTAAAGTGTTCTCTGTCTCGAAGGTTGAGCAAATATTAACTTTTCTGAGAATATTACGAACACACGGATGTATGGATGCAGTGCTGGCAATACGGGCGATATAAAATTTGTAGATACATACATATTTGTTCCGTACCTCTAATATGAGTTGGCATTATGGCAGCTTCATACTTAAAGTAAACAGTTTATATTAAACATTCACAAATCTTGATGCATGATAGTATCAATGCATATACATAAAAACCGCGAACCGTCTGTTTTAAGTTGGATAATATATGGGAAAAAGTACTTCTAGTTTGGATTAATTAATAACTTTCGATATATGAGTCATTTCTTAAACAAGAATATGTTTCAAATGACAATAGAGCAGAATCGACATACAATATTTAGATAAAATATATATAATGTAATTCCGTTTATTATAAATTAACTCTTGTAAAATAAACTTTTCCAATCATTTAATTAAAAAAAAAAGATACCGTGACTTAAAAACCTTTTATTTGCCACCGATCCGTTATTTATATCACATTTCACATATTCGATATACGTGTAAAAAAGTCCACTAACAAAAACAAAATTTTGAATATTAATTAAGTTATTACATAACGGTTATAATAAAAATATATACCCATGAGAACTTTTGCTTCCTATATAACCTTATATACATTATATCTTGACTTAAAATAATAGTACATCAATACTATAATGAAAAATATCATAAAAAGAAGTAGCTAAACATAGCTATATAAATTAATATTTGTATTAGTGTTCATAAAACACGAATACTCGGTATGCCGGCAATAAACCCACCGCCGGCACTTTCACTTGAAAGTAAAAGCGGTTCGACTGGTCAGATGTCTTTATATTTGTGTGGATTACGAGAAAACATACGCAACTTATAACAAAATTATCATAATTTGCATAAAAAAGAGGCGAAATCGAACAGGTTTTAGCACCAATAATACCTATATAACATTAAAATTATACGATACAAATTGATCAAACTTCTGTAATGACTGACGGCGATCTATGTCATTTGATGTGTCATTAGATACTAATTATAATATAATTGATACCATGTTGAAAACTTCTTTTAATGAGTTCATTTTAAATCTTAAATTAATCAATTTTAATATTCAAACGTAGGAAACTATTTATTATAGATATTGGATTCTCAAATTCAACCTAATCTTTAAAAAAAAAAAAGACTGATGAAGTTACTCTTATGATATCAGATCTAAAAATGAAGCATTTTTCATGTAAATTAAGTTAATATCTGAAAATATGTCTACTATAGCCCAATGAACGTAATTTTTAACATATATTACATTTGAAGCCTAATAAATTGGCCACTAGTATGTCTGCAAACTTATAACTAATGATACGTAAGGATATTTAAAATAATATTGTAAAGAAAGGTCAGTCATATATTTTAGTTTCAAAATTAACAAATTAAGAAGATACGTACGAGGTATAACAGTAGTTTGAAATGGTAAACAATTATTTAGTCTCTAAACGAGTAAACTGAAGTCATAATATAAAAACAATGGTTGAAATTTTATCCATCACTTACGTAGTTATAATAAACAAAATGGCGTCACTTACTCTAGAAACTTCAGAGCATGTATGTTAATTAAGTTATATTGTAATCACTGATGGGTTTGAAAACGTAATATCCTTAATATTTTAAACTTGTTATACAACGCATAACACTCGAAAGAAAATATAATAAAACAGTTTATAAGAAATTAAAGAACGCGAACGTGTTTATGAAAAGCAATGTGGAGACAAAGGACATTCGGAATGCCGTCAATGCAAACCAGTCAACTCGTTTCGATGGAAATTCTGAAAATCTTGAACGCGGAAGTCTGCGTGGCGTGCTTACAACAAGCTAATACTCGTTATAAACAATACTAGAACTTACATTTTCATTTATCAGCGATGTTTCGTCCAATTACAAAAAATATACATAGCTTCAACGCCAATCAGAAGAGGTTTTTAAATGAATATTTAAACACGGTAAATTACATTAACAAGTTCAAGATTTCCTTGTTAATATTTACATATATTCTTCAATGGCGCTATGTGTGAAGGGAACAGAAGTATTTTTTGTTCTTTTCTCTCAATTTTAAACTGTGATACATATAAAAATAGAAGAGAATGCATTATTCGAGCTTTGAAACCTGTTAAAATATAATCATGATGATTATTATACTTCAGATTTGTGTGAAAATACACCTAATTTCGCGATCATATTAACGACCTACATTTTAAAGCAATAGGTACTTTTACTGTTTTTTATTTGATCAGGCGACAGATATTTTAAAGCAAATCGTTTTCTCGAGCCAAAGCGGTCACTGAATCTAGTTTGAGAGGAGAAATTGAGACATCTGGGCCAAGTTTGGAAGGTCCTTGTGCATTAACAATTGCTTTTTGAAAAATACATCTAACTGTACAAGCAAGAAAGTAAGATTACTATTAATTCCTGGGTAACTCATTTCTACTGCACAATAAATTAATTCGCTGTGACTTGTCTTCAAAGAACAAAATGATATCAATCAAGTCTCGTGTAACATATTTCTTAAGAATGCACTTGAACTTTCTAGAAAACACTTCCCACACGTAAATGGCACGTAGCGTGAAGTATTTGTCAGCAAAATATTATATACATAGATATTAAATAAAAACGGATCTATTATATGTTTAATACGTCTTAAACACCGTTAAAATTGGACAATTATAGTGGCTATTAAATCTTAATTTGAGGTCGCGATGCTAACCACTTCCTTGTTATTAAGTAAACATTGAAGATCATGTAACTGATCAATTTTTTACAAAAATTACAATATACTAATCGTCTTTTAGAATCAAACTTTTTTATCGTATATCCTTTTATAAAGTATAAACCAAACACGTAAAATTTTGGTAAAAAATTAGAGATTTTCGCTGGATTCAGGTTATTAACGTATCATCAGTACTCCATGCCTCTCTTACGTGTAAAGCGAAAGGTTTAGGGTATGCATTAGAAGCTTTTCGTCTACCTTCCATAAATTTGTATACAATGAAAGTAATGGCTATTGTTTTGGGGAACAAATATGGGGTTTTCCAATAGGGACGCTTGAACTTTAACAGCTGATTGCGGCCATGTTGTTTGAGTGACAGCTGTCAAATGCAGTGTGTTATATTCATTCCGTCCTCCCAAACCACCATGGCAGGTTACAGTGTCGAGCAGCACGTGCAAATCATAAAATTGTTTTATGAAAATGGGTCTTCAGTTCGAGCAACGTTCCGCGCACTTCGCCCGTTTTACGGTCGCGATGATCGTCCTGCCGAGTCGACTATCCGTCGATTGGTGGACAAATTCGAGTCAACCGGGTCAGTTAACAATCAGCCGGTTCCCGTGCGTCAACGTAACGCGAGATCTGCCGAGAATATCGCCGCTGTGCGCGACAGTGTCCTCGAAAACCCGCGGCAGTCAATTCCGCGTCGCGCACAGGAACTCGGCCTTTCGCAGACGACAACTTGGCGAATTTTGCGTTGTGACTTGAGCCTGCACCCGTACAAGATCCAGCTGACCCAAGAGCTCAAGGTTAATGACCATAGACAGCGCCGTGTGTTCGCTGACTGGGCATTAGAGCAGTTGGAAGTTGACGCCGATTTTGGCAAAAAAATCATCTTCAGCGACGAGGCGCATTTTTGGATGAATGGCTATGTCAACAAGCAAAATTGCCGTATTTGGGACGAGACCAATCCACATGAGGTTCACCAAGTGGCAATGCACCCGCAGAAAGTGACTGTTTGGTGCGGATTTTGGGCCGGAGGCGTGATTGGCCCGTATTTTTTCGAAAACGATAATGGTGTGGCCGTCACCGTCAATGGTGAGCGATACCGGTCGATGATAACCAACTTCTTTTGGCCTGAAATCGAGAATATGGATCTGGATAACATGTGGTTTCAACAGGACGGCGCTACGTGCCACACAGCACACGCTACGATGGAAGTTCTGCACGAGCAATTTCTGGACATGGTCATCTCGCGCGGAGGCGACGTGAACTGGCCACCGAGATCGTGCGATTTGACCCCGCTGGACTTTTTCTTGTGGGGTTTTCTTAAGTCGCAGGTCTATGCCAACAAGCCGCAAACCACCGATGCCCTCAAAGTCAACATACGCCACGCCATCGATCAAATACAGCCCGATTTGTGCGCCAGAGTCATCGAAAATTGGACCTTTCGTGTGCGCGCCACCAACCGAAGCCGTGGCGGTCATTTGAATGATGTCATATTCCATACATAATGGGGTCGATAGACCTTCCAAATAAAAAAACAATTTCGCAAATATCTTTCCTACATGTATTTTTTTTTGCATTTCAAAGATCAAGCGCCCTTAATGGAAAACCCTATACATCCCTAATTGGTACCGGATGGGTGTTTATATTTTTCTGAGCTCTTATGACTTGATGAGTTTAACAAATTGGGCGAAAAGGGTGTGTCTTAACTCGTTAACGTGATGAGTGTTTGAACTATTGCAAGATACTAAAAGGGATCTCCGGTGTTTTTAAATCTCTAAATATAATGACAGAAGATGAAGTCATTCATTTTCTGTCATGTAATTATATTTTGTCAAAAAAAAAAGAATTTTATTTTTTGAAAACAATGAGACCAGAATGTCATTATTTTTTAGGATTTCTGAACAAATCAAAAAGGTTCAAATGTTCTTAGTACCTGTAGCACTATTCACATACTGATTCGATCACATTTAGGAGCCTAGTTAGGAAGCAAACATACGGTCAACATCTAAGCGATGGCCTCTACAAAGTAATTTACAGTACAGCAGGTTTACAATAGGATATTGATGTTAACACACTTTGCAGTACTGTTGAGGATCAATAGATATTAATTTAGTTTTTTTTTTAATCGAGTTTAGAATTTCACAGAATATTACGCCAATTATGACATAGGTACGCTATTTTCGACTTGTCGACAATGTACAGTTTATTAATTTCAAACTAGTGATGGACCGTAAAGAGTCTTCAGTGAAGTCATCTCATATAAGAGAGGTGCATAAAAGTAAGAGGTTGTGCCTATCCCTATACACACTTTATCTTTGTAATTCGTTTATAGAATCGAATAAGACAATGAGAATTATATGTTCTTGCAAACCTCCCTGAGGATTACCACCAGAACATCTGTCACCAATCCACAATCAGAATTCTGTTAGTCATTCTAGAATTCTGGGTCCGCCAAAGGCCCTATCTTATATCACTGGTAAATTTTCATTAAGGCCCTCCCTAAGCTGCTGGCTGATTGCTGCTTCGTGCCAAAAAAAAACTTCTATATTAAAAGAACTTAAATTTTTTTTAAATGAGTTCTGCAGCTTTTAGACAACATACAGAATTACATAACTGTTAGTCCCTGACGGAACTGCCTGTTTTTATATCTATTTCAAGATATTGACTATAAAATCATAAACGAGCTTCACTAAAAACACACAATATTTTTTACATAACAATATTACAGCATCAATATAAATAATTATTGTTTACTAATCATTAAACAAAAAATCTAATGCGATTTCATAAAAAAAACCAAACGATCCGGCGTGATATTACGCCGGGAGATGGTCACGACTCAACTATTAATAATATTTATGTTAATGAGATAAAGATCAATCAACCTACTAATTGGACTTAACTATGAGAACTAAATCCATAGACATATTTCTTTTTTTTTAAGAGACAATAAATGACAATGGTTTATACGATGTGAACTATAAAAACTTCCTCGTTTCTTACGATTACATTAATTTAATTTTAATGTTTACTTTTCAACATAATTACTGTCGATTTGTGAAAGTGATCTTTGTATTCATTATTATTAGGTTAAGTTAAGGAAATCCACTAGCGAATTATCGTTTGGCTTATTATTTCAAAGTGACTAAGGGAAATAGTGTACACAGAACAATAAATATTGATTACATATATCCTCATATAACTAAAGATAACATATATAACATGTAATATATTTATTTCCCGATGGCTCTGTTACGCACGATCGCGCGAGAAAGCCACAAGGGAAAAGCGAAATTGATGCATGCACACGCTCTATTAGACTCACTGGATCAATGAAAATACAACTTTAGTATCAGCTGACAAGGTATAAGTTACTTCGAAAGTGTTCGAACATAGTAAGGCTTATAACAATTGATAATGAAGTCGACTTATAATCCGCGGTTTAAATATTACGTAGATATATTTATGCGAGGACATTTTTGGTTGGTTGGTTGTTTTAAATATGGCCTTCATCCGTCAAAAGACGTGCACAGTATATTCTGCCAGTGTCGTGTAGAGTGGAGGATATATGGGGATATTTTTAAAGTGTAGGATAATTTAGGTTTGACAATTGTCAATGCAATCAATTTGACAGCTGTCAATTAAAATAAAGGAAACGAATAAAATTCAAAATATTTAATTGAAATCAAGTTTTTCGGATGTTATATGAAAAAAAAACTTTATTTCATTTTAATGTGTACACGAGAAAATAATAGATAAAACTGAAAAAAGATGAATTTTGAAACTCAAATTTTAAAGTTGCGTTCAAAAATTCACAAAAAATCTGTAACCGTCTTATACTTTAAAACAACTTCAATTTACAAGCAATAAATGTTTTAACAATTCAACCAGAAAATTGAAGATTAAATGGCTCGTAATTATATTTAATTCCTCTATTTCAATGATAACTAAAACTTGGTGGTTAAGCTAGACGTAAATACGTATAATATGCGCCTATATTATAATGGACTTTGGTATAATTGATTATTTCAAACACAATATCATATCCTATTCAATGAAAGGTAAATATATTCAGAGATATTATTGATAAAGATCCATTGTATCGATTGTTATTTAATAACAAAAGGTTATCATAATCGATTAATTAATTTTATTGTGTGGCTGTCATGTAAACATGTACAAGAATGTAAATAAAGAAATATTGCTTAGATCAAGTAATGATTGAACCTTGACCCTTTACATGAAGATACGTTCACGTAAGGTGTGAATTCTTAATCAAAGACCATTGTCAGTAATACATCTAACACTAAATTAAAAAAAAAACAAAAGTGACGTCTGGACTTAGAGTAAATAATAAAAAAGAGGTTTACTTATCCAACAAACTTTTTTCACAATATTTTGATATGAATACAAAATTTTTCAAACATCCTTATTTATGCTATTATCTTAACGTCATAGTGAACCATTCGAATGCAATCTCAGCCGTGTTTGTATACCGGCTAACCTTTTACTAATCAGATAATACAATCAAATATAAATCATATTTCCAAAGCGGTAAGGGTTATCGTGATTAAGTTTATTCTATGAGATCGTATCTCCGAGGTTAGTTGAAGGAAGACTGTAATAACGAATCGCGGCACAGAAACAACTTTGTACAGGTGTGATACAGGTTTACTTATTTCGTAAATGAAAAAAAAACTGTTTATATATGTATCTTTTTAAATTTCCCTTTTTAATTTTCTTAAAGATGTCACGATCACAATAAGTTTGGTTCAATTACTGAAACAGTTTCTAAGGAAATACTAATGTAATTTTTGACATCAAAATTGAGTTTCTTAATTTAAAATTCACGTACTTTTTCACAGACCCATGACTAAACCAGCTACTCACGCGTATTCTTCCAGGGTATTTATTACCCAGTGTGGTTATTTAATAATACTTTCCGTTAATATTAAAAAACATACAATAATTTATTAAAGCTATCCTACATTTATTCTATTACTTATATAGGATGTTATTATATTTTAATACATGTATACTTTACAGCGCTTTCCTCTTTATTTCGACCTCCGTTGAAGTCAAATAGGTTTACGAAGTAAATAGTTAATTTGTAGTCAGCAGACATAAAAGAACCGGCTGGTCACCTTGAGGTAATATTGCAAGTGTCACGGGGTTAACCTTAAATATTATAATTTATATAATTATATTGACCAATAAATGATGTTTCATTTGAACTAAAACAGTTGCGTGACGATCATTAATATTATTTCATTTAGACTATTGAAATGAATAGCATTTTGTACTTGCTGTGCATGTAACGCCATAGCCATTATACAGCCAATGTTCAAAATGTCGCCATTATACAGCCAATGTTCAAAAGATATTATGTAATTAATACTATTGAATACTGAGATTGTCTAATAACTTTCATCAATCTTAGCCGAGCTGTGTTCTTTATTAAAACTTAATTACAATGTAATAGAATTTTTTTAAAAGATTAACCAATTAAAACATTATTCAATGTACCACTCGTAACTCGGTTATTACGTAATAAAATACTGTCCATAAGAGTTTGAATACGCAGCTAATTAATAGTACTGTGTTCTTAAATTATTAAGTCCTCAATTATAATATTATATATTATTTATACCTTTTATTACTATTTATTAAAAAAAAAATATTTATAAGTATTAATGCTTTAATTTTTTTTATTCTTTAAAATTTTGTTTTTATTATTTTGTTTCTATAATGTGCCAGTTATATAAATAATAATAAACGTAAATTTTATCGCCAGTTTTGTTTTTCATTCATAAACAGTTCCGACGTCCTGTCAAGGTTGAAAATAAATCAATCTTATTCTTAACAAATGTGACAAAGTCACGTCATCGCAGCGAAATATATTATATAATTAATATCCTTAATATTTTTATGTTTAGACACTAAACACATGTGATATGGTTATAAGTTGTTTAAAAATAAAAGCGTTAGATATAAAATTATTTCAATTTTTATATATAAAGGTAAAATTTATGAATAAAAATAATGGTTTAATAAATTTTAGAAAAGGAATTAAGAAAATAAAATTTTCCTACATATGTACATCTGAGTTACCTTAAAATAAATATAAAATCACCTGTTTTGCTCCCACGAATCCATGAGTACACTCATAGCAATTATCAAATATCTTTTATTTTCAAATTGAAAAATAACGTAACTCGCAGCACTATCAAAATTTAATTAAAACTCAAAAAAAAAAAACAAAAAATTAATTATTTAATAACATTCTAGATGCTATATTTGTTTTGACTGGCATTCAATATTTTCGCCCACATTTTCAATACAATAAACGTTACTCAAGGCAAACATTATAAGAAATGGAGGCGTACAGGCATGTAATGATGACATACCTCATTAGTTCGACCTATTTATTTGCCACAGACTAAAAAGAATAGCAAAAACCAATTCGAAATTCGCAACAGATAATTAAAATTTTTCAATCTAATTAAATATAATAACAAGCGGTGCAGATCGCCGAGGGTCAATCCGACCGCTCTCTTTTATTCAGGGATTTAATATAAAGGATATTACCAAATAACAATACAGTTGTGGATCGTAATCGAAACCTTACTAATTACAAAAGCGTATGTTCATGTAACCAGCTCGTAATACGAGAAAAACGAGCAGCCGTTAAATTTATAACCTTATTAATTATAAAATAGAGTTGATTTTGTTTTACTCAAACGTACCTCCTTTGCGCAATACGCAGTTTTTAAGACCGAGACCGACCAGTGGAACGCTATGCATCGTTGTACTAAAATCATCTGATCTAAATTATTAAGTCTCTTCTAATTTCCTTGATGACAAATTTTGAAGACATTTCCTTATTGACAATTGTAAATATAGTTCGTAAAAAGGTATTAAATGTATCAATCAATTTACAAATTCTATTTTTAAATTGACATCTACATAGATTTATATTTATTTATACTGTTGAGAGCCAGTTTATTAGAAAAACCATCTAGCAGATGCAATATCACAACAATCACAGCACAATAGAAACGGCATTTCCTTTGCAAAACAATAAGGAACGGCGCACGCACATGAGAACGTTTTCACTAGCCTTTGCATTTTAAAACCTTGTTCACAAACCCGCTCATGGCAAGGGAATTAATCCATTCAGCCATTGTATTGAATAAATACCTTCATGTAGGCTAAATGTATTGTTTTTTGTACAAATTTAAGCAATTGTCCAATTATTGCTCAACAAATCATGTTAAAATTGTGTTTATTTTGTTTTTTTTTAAAGTTCAATGATAGTTTTTAAGTTTCGAATCAAATCAAAGCAAGACTAAACATATTTCGCACACCTTTTATATGGTAATAATTACAACTGTCGGAAATTAAATTCTAAGATTTTTATTTCATAATTCGTTAGTGTAGTCCCAGCTTTACAAACTCAATGTGAACAAACATCCATTGTTACTCGACCTAAAGACGTTTATCCAAATCAAGATTCGTTCAACTTATTCATTAAATTCCTTTTGTACAATGGTGTGTAAAAATTTTTACTTCATCGATCACCTTTACCTAAATTCTTGAAGCCTATTAATTGATTTCACACTTGAAATTTACTATGACTTTGTTTAAGTTACACTAGTACTAGGGATAGTAATGTAACGGACGTTCGGCCCTGATTCTAGATGTGAAAAGGGTTGCAACGTTGTTTGTGACAAGTATTCTATTTAAGTGACTATAACGGCAATATAAGGCTTCATATGTACATATAATTGTATAAAATTTAAAACAAATTACAGCTAAACATAACGTATTTGCGTCCATTAATGAAACTTGAATTAAATTTTAAAGATATTCATTCATGAATCGGTATATAATGGTTTAGCTGGTGTTATTGGAAAGAAACACTTACAGAGTTTTCAGTATTTAAATTGCAAAAACATTGAAGTACCAACCAATAATATGATTAATAAGTTATAATAGTATTCGGTACATATATGTATGTATATAAATTTAATGAGACAATGCCGAAAATCTTCATTCGCAACACGTACCAACAACTAAAGGATATCGATATTTATATAATTCGCTTCTCGGAAAATAACTAATGGAATTTATTATTCTTAGAATGTGATAAAGAAATAACCTTTGATGTTCCCGCGATTATTAATTCATAATTAGTTTCCACGAAATGTTGTTTAATAAAAATTTATTTGAAATTTCAATTCTTTGCAAAGAAATTTCATTATATTGTCGATTGAATTTAAAACTATACTATATCGAAGGTAAATAGTATGTTCCTTATTATTATTCGAAGAGAAAAAATATGTTAAATAATTTCCTACTTAAGTACATATAGTCTTTCAACAAATTTAAACGTACTCACACAAATACTTGCTGCAAAGTAACCGAAACGTCGCGTCGGGAGTATGTAGTTTTAAAATAATAATAAAACCGCATAGTACAACCTAAAATATTAGTTTTATTTAAATGAATACTCGCAAAAGTCTTAAACTTATATTTATTAATTTATAGTGTTAAGTTAAGAGTTCAAAAATTTATATAGTCTCCTACTTTAGAGGACAATACAAAAATAAAAATGTTGGCATCCTTTAAGACCTATATTTATCATTTATTAATAGTATATCCTGTCAAGACAATTACGATCCAAACAATGTTTGTAAACCAATAGAAAAATATAACGGTATATCGAAACTTACAGTAACATAATCCAAAAACAGTATGGATTGATTGCATTATAACTGTTATTTTATTGTGGTCGCCATTTTAAATAATTGTAACAAATTCGAAAAACATTTAAATTCTATTTAATATATCAGACGTCACTTATTTCTCGTTGAATAGTATATTGTATTTTATTTCTCACTCGCTCACTCATTCGTTTTGGGAAGATTCATGTAATGAACAGAATTAATTAAATCCTTACGAAGTTTGATAAATGTTAAAGTAATGGTAATTATCTTCCCTTTTATTGTTTGTCGTTGAATTTTGTTAATCCAACTGTTAAATGTACATTGACGCAACTTTCTTTAAGGCCGCAACAGACCCGATAGAATCTCAGACGTGTGAAGGTCTTATGTTATCTTTTTGTGAACAATAATCTATTGATTTGGATTTAAGAAACACTATTTGTATTTAAAACGTCAAAAAGCCTTTGCTTTATACAATATATACGTCTGATCCTAAATTATATTTATTGCTAATGTCTTTAATAATACCACACAAATCCAAGTCAAAACCGCACCACCGCAAATGAAGGTACTATGAAATATACAAATAAAACTAATTCATAGAAATGGAGTCAGAAATATCAGAACTTTAGTCTTATTTTTAAAATACGCTACTAAGTGTAATAAAGAAAAAAAAATTCTCATGTTTTTTTCAATTTTTATAAGCGGTTATTGATTTTTTTTTTCTCAACGATGGTTGCTTAGCAACGGTCTATAAAATGCCTAGTTTATTTTTATTTCGTACGTTTAACAATGTTAAAATTTTGGCAATTCTTAACACTTTTTGTATTATACATATTTTGTGACGATGGTAATGACCTTGCAAGGTTGTATAATAACGGTTTAATTCAAACACTTGCGACTAAACTGCAGAGTGTAGTCACCTCGCAGTGACTTAAGTTCCGTTTGTGGATTATTTTTACTCTTCCTAATATTAGTTACATGAGTATCACTGATGCAAATACACGATTAATTTGTATTTATTTTATTATTAATTATTTATTAATAAGCAAATTCTTTACAGTTTCCATTAAACAACTGAAAAGAGAAAAGACGCCCCGATGTGAGTGGACTTATATCACACATATTTTATAAAAGGAAAGGATCTGTTACATCCATCATTTATTTAGGAAAAGTTACTTGTAACAAAATAAAAAAAGTAATATGTAGTAAAATTACACCCCCAAAAGGAATTTTAAGATATTGAACAGAAAAATGAAAAAAAAACTGGCCTACAGAAATAGGGTTTGGTTTTTCTAAAAAAAAAAATGTTGGCACTAAAAAGTCAAAAAAAAATTTATCTGACATTAGGCTTATATGACATTGGAATATCGTAAAACATTAGAAGATTAACATTAAACCACAAATTCATAAATCAATTATTATTGGATAGTACAGATCGAAAATCGATAATGTTGCCGCTTACCAAGACATTTCTTATCTAGAAAGCGCTATTCAAGCAACCGAATGCTTCGAATGAAATAATTCCGTTGCCATAAATCCATTTTCAAATTGCATTAGTTTAAAACTAGTTAGGTTTTATATTTACACAACCAATAGTTTAGTTTCTGGTTCGTATTACGGTCGTTCCACGCATCAGAAAGTTGACAGCATTCCTTTTACTATATATGTTTTACACGCATCGTTGTATTGCAAATGGGACGAGAACGATAGAAACGAATATAATATCTATCTGTATAACGTTAAGGTTTATAATTATTTTTATTGTCGCGCGTTTTTCACGCACGCAACTCAAGTGCGTTGTAGTCTTTGAAATGCAAATGTTCCCTAACACCTGTGATTACGCAACCCAAGTTATCGTCTAAGGTCGGCGCAGTTTTCACAGCTCAATTTAAATCATAGGATATATATATCCACTATTATTATGTTCGTTAATTATTCTATGATATAACGTATTTGTTTTGATGCATTACGTTACGTTGGTGTTAGATTTATTGTATTATTGTATCACTGTACATACGTCGATTATTGATTACACAATAAGCCATTCCCAAGATTTTTTACATAGTATAGTGTGGGTGTGCGCTTTTATTCCGTTCTCGTTGGTGTATGGGTATTTATCGAAAATTATTTTGTTACGTTATTATATGCGCATACTTAATGATGTTTTGAAGATTCTTGGAAGATGAGGATTTTAAGAAAAACATCGGCTCAAATAATATATTTTATTTAGAAGGTTTTGTTTACTTATTTCGTATGTTTTTTTTTGTTATGAACTTGGATTTGTTATTGCCAATCAGACGCTATCTAAGTAATAAATAAGGCGTATGCTTTAATAATATACTAGCAAAAATCTCTTTTCATAAGTATATACGAAAATATTTATTTTTTTTAATTATAGAAGTTTTTTATCGAGGCACGTATTTAATGATTCACTATAACACGTGTGGAGCAAGCTGACATATATCAACATAAGCGTACCTGGTAGTAATCCTTTTCCATCCTTCCTATCGCCATCCTCCACTTTGGCACCAACAGCATCAGATTCTGCATTCTCCGTGTTAGCATCATCCTCACACCTAGCTTCATGAACTAGCAATAATACAGCGCACACACACAACAAAACGATTCTTATAATCTCCCGCATTTTATTTAACTTTGGCAACTATTTGTCATTAAGGGCCATTTTTCACTGGTCGATAGCACGTATGAACCGACCTAACAGTCACATTTTCGCCGATTGCAACTGGCTATGTTTTCTTCAATGACATACGTGTAGCACATTAACATAGTATTGAAATATACTGCACATTTATAATAAATGTATCACATAATTTTGTTTTACCAGAGCGATTGATATGAATCGAGAGTGAACGGTGTTTTATTTGGTTTGAATTGTTCGATCGATGTTTTTTTTCGTCGTAACGTGAGCGATACGAGCGTTTGCCGCGGTGCTAACGAAGGTACTATCGGTATGGTGGGGCCGCCCCCACTCACGCGCAGATGCCACGGGCCTTCAATCGACGATGCCTCTCTTACTATTACCGTTTAGTTTCTAATGACCAGATAAGCTATCTCGAGAAACTGCGGTCAGCGTAATTGAACGTTCCTTGTACCGTTACCTTTAGTTGCATTGATAAGAAAATGATCTGTATTATTTAGAACTTTCTAGCGATGAAACATATATTTTGTTCAAAATACCAATATCAGTAGAGTTGTAAACAAAATATATGTAAAAATCAGCCAGCTATTTTATTTTTCTCTGTATTAAACTCCTTTCACAAGAAAGGTATATAAAATATTACATAAAGCACATAATGTGATCGCATAAAAATGTTGCTGTTAGAATAGAATGATTCATACTAAGTGAGAAATCTATATCGACGCAATTATTTTCATTTCCTTGGTAAAAGTTTTATAAGACGAAGGCGGGGTTGGCTATGTGGGAATTAACGGACAAAATTATTCTCACGACTCATACTTGTAAAAAAAAATCCAACTAAAAACCGTCGGTTCTATCCCGTTATAGGGAACCCCACGGTAATTGCGTAGTGCATTCATCTGCGACTCTCTGACGATAAGCCGCAGCCTCCTATCTAATAAGGGGTACTGAGAACGACCAGGAAGCGCTTTTGCTTGACAGTCTCACTTAACCTGAAGAGATAACCACATTAGACCTGCATTCAGACCCAGATTATAACCAGCAAATTACTGGAACCTCCTGAAATCATCCCAAGGGAGTCCAGTAGTTGAGAACCAACTAAAGACCCTCCCATTCCGGGTATACACCAAACAAAACAACATTTATAGTTGGATCTGGTTGAATAACTCTCATTTAGACTGCACTCCAAGTTACATGCTGAGAGTCAAACCAAGTACCAACGCAGATAGAGTAGAAGCTTCTAAAATAAAAATATACATAAGATTAACCCAACAATCCATTTAAATTAAAGACAAACGCAAGACAACAAAAGTATAAATATCGGGAACAGAATTAATATGCTGAAATAAAAATTTGTCTGTCGAGTGTCCAGCGATCAGAAGGTCGATGGAGTCAAAATATTCTAAAATGGAGAAGCACTTTAGGTAGACGTGGTGTAGGAGGCTTTTCTGGATGCTGGATAGGCGATTTGAGAAAGGTGGCAGGAACCCCTGACATATATTTATTTACGTTTTGATAATTACTGAATAAAATTAAGAAATTATAAAAAAAATTTCGTAGTCACTCAACATTAACATCTTGATAAGGATAAATAATATTTATATAATGTATTTTATAACTTATTTAAAAACCGCCCTTGGTATAGGGATATTATTATGATAATTGATGTAACAGCATCAGCAGCCACAAGTCAGTAAAAGTAATCTAAAGTAATGAATAATTAGAAAAGTGAAGTAAATCCCAAAAAGATAGCTCTATTTAAATGTGCACTCACGAGTCTTAGATAAAATCACTTAACTTCTTATGCGGAAAATACAAGACTAGGGGAATTAAAATCGGGATTTCAAACTCAAGTTAATAATTAAAAAATACATGTGTGAAAAGATACCCAACCAACAATACTAAGCAATTTTAATTATATAAATGATAGTCGCATTTCAAGATCTCAGACTTATACTTGAAAGTGTAAACTAATCATGTGACTGCTGCCTACTGGCTTCTTTGATTCAATGTTTCGTAGTAAAATGTATTTTATTAGTATTTTTTCTTACGTGTTCATGGGTAGTTGAACGCGCAGATGACATTATGATTGTCTTTCCACAAAATTAAAATGTTATTTAGTTATACGTCATTTGAACAATGCGTTCATATTAAATTGTCAAAACGTTTTAAATTAAGATTTACCAATTTTAATTATCATATTAGTTCTGTGCCACGAATTCGTCGGAGCGGCAAAGAAGTAATTTTTATAAAATAATGGGAGCCAAAGTTACTCTATTTATATTAGCTATCTGCCAGTGCCAGCTATATCCCGTCAAAGTTGGTTCAGCGGTTACAGAGATTATCCGGAATAAAACACACCGACAGATAAAAATAGTAATAAATAAATGTTTTTTTCCTATAAAGAAATATAAATACTGTGTATACTTACACACAATACACAGATGTTTTAATGTTACAAACAATACAGTACAATTTTATTTATTATTATATTCTATATTCTATAGGTGTTGAACACAAATTAACAGAAAAATAAACTAAGTATGAAAAATCTGAAACCAAACGTGGTCTTAATTCCTAGTGACGATTTCTAGCAGACCGACAACTAATGAATTTACACACATTTACTTGGATAATATAGCTGTACCTAGGTTTAAAAAAATCTTAGAGAAACAAAAAATACAACAGAAAAATTATATAGATTTATAGATAATGATTCTCGTTAAAAGCATATCAACGTTAAAACAACATCAACAGACTTTCTCACTACCACAAGGAAAGCCCAAAACCTTTTTAAAACACTCCATTGGATACGAAGATTGTGCGGTCAAATTGAACTGAACGAATTTTTTTCAATTTTTTTTTATCATATTACATTATAATATAAGAGTTAAGTACAGATAGTAAAGCAGCCAAACAGTGTACACAGGCGTCTCAGCAACAATTTTATCTCTGGCTGAATTGACTGAATCAGTCCGGTTTTCTCAGCAGATTATAAAAGTGAAAGCAATAAGCCCTACACATATCCGAGAATATAAAGATATTTTCGGATATGTGTGGGAACTATTGCATATTAAATATTCATAGGAATGATCGATTACATACTACAAGATTTTATTATGGTAAATATTAGTAATATAATGGTTAGTTGTATTTACTTAATTAACCTAAATTCAACCTCCTAGTACTGATATGTAAAATGACCCACCAACTAGCATATTATTAATTGAACCTTATCATGTAAATATAGCTGGGGGGATCCCATATCCTTCTAGTCTCAATCCATAAGGGTCAACCATGGTCAGAGACATAAAGAACCTATCAATATAAATAGGCTTGCCCTTAAAGGCTATTCTTTCAATAACTTAACTAAGGCTGACATCAGATCTCTCGGAACGAATATTTTAATGTCCTAAGCGACTTATTAAAAAATATAAACAAATGAGATCTAAGATTTTCGCGAGTATTCATTTAAATATAAACAAAGCCTGGAATGATGGCCCAAAATTCATTATTCTTACATAAACTTTCAATTTTCCACTTCTACTTTTTGCCTCAAACAGATAAAATGTCATTGAGAACATGCTCTTTTACTGGCTTGAGCCTATTTTTCAGCTCCATAACCTATTTGGGTTCACAAATGTCAGCTATTTCCAATGGTGAGTGGCAATAGCTTCTACTTCTTGCATCAGGATTCAGGATTCCTTAATTGTTACCCATTTAATATTAATGCTCAACAAGTTTTTTGGTGATAGGTATTATTATCTCGCGAGACAAAAATAGCCAGTTACTGGGTCTATAGTGGGCCGATCTAATTACTTTTTGTCCGTCTTTCTATTTATTTTCAAGTAACTTTGTTAAAAGGCAACAGTGAATAACTTCATAACGGGATGGTATATCCATCTATAACACCATTTCCACTACTTATCACACAACAATGATCAAGCACTGTTCATTTCATACTAAAAAAAAATATTTAAATTAACAAAAATCATATTTTGCAAATTGAAAAATGGAATAATTTTATCAAATTAGTGTATTGTCATCGGTCCTCGATAAATCTACCAAGTTTAAACGAAATCTGGCCGTTTAACATGGGTCAAAATCGCGCCCAAAGAAGTTTGTTACAAACAAACATACAAACATACATGTGAAGCTAATAAAAAGAGTTAATTGCAACTGCTTTTACTTGCTTAAGGAGGTAAATTTTGCATAACATCAGGTCCACAACACAGTACATATACTCTATATTTGTGAAAGGTATGTATCTATATAAGGGTTAATATTACATAGGATAAAGTTATATTTTAATTATGGTAATAATTCATATGGTTTAGTTATTCCTTTCTCTTATACCATCAAATTATTTTGTATCATTATATCCTTTATGGTGGTTAGCTAGTAGAAAATATTTTTTTGCGTTAAGTCTGCCTTTGTTAATTTTTTGGCACTAAAAAATAAATAAATAAGTCGACTTACCTTTGTAGTTGTGATTTCTCCTTATTTTTCTACTATAATGAAATGTTTGCAAATTATTCATTTAATTTCAAAAGGTTTATCTTATAACAAACTCACCGTCTTAAAGCCGTTGAAAACAAAAACAGAGAAACATTATATCGTTTGTTGAAGACAATAAGATTTATAATACAAAGTAAATGTATATTTTTATTCAAGGCTTCACAAAAATTATGTATTTATAATATTTTTTCTGACACAGAAAAAGTGGGTGATATCTCACTGAATGTAATCCTCTTATAATCAACATCTTGAATTATTGGTACCATTAAATAAATTGCTCATATATGCCTAGTCATATATGGAATACAATAAACATTTTTACTTAACCTTCATTACTTATAAGTTACTCAAATAAATACATATAACATCTAGATTTTACTTAGTTTGTAATTATTTTATTAAAAAGGTTAATGTATTTCGTTATGAAAATAAGTATCAAATAAAAAATTTGCAGAAACTCATAAAATTTTGTATACAAGAGAGAAATTTTCTTGCTGTTTATTTTACCAGACGTGTATTTCATATTGTTATATTTAATAGGAATTATGCAAAGGCCTTGAGGTTCAACATTTTGGCTTGTCGGATAGTTCATCGCATTATAACATATTTCCTTATACCAGGTATAGTTAATTAATATTAATACGTCATTATTTACTCAAACCTACTACATTGTGTAATAACTTATAAGTAAATAACAAGGAAGACATCCAACTGAATAAAATAGAAGCAATTACATTATTATATCAAACCAAAACAAACACAAGTTACTGTCAAGTGTCGAAACGACAGATGGATGACATTGGTCTATATCTATTTGTCTTGGATGATTGTCAAATGAGCAAATAATAAACTCCCTAATATTTGTTTCATTTATTTTCTGTCAAATAAATGTGAAAAAAATTCAATTATTAATGAAATAACAATCCTTCATATCGATAAGGAACAAAATGTATACACACTTTCTTTTTACATTTAAATACAATACATTTACATTATCTATAAACAAATAGATGATTTGTTCAGAATACAATAATAATTATTCTCATTAGTGATACATATTAAAACCTTCGAACCCCCCCCCCCCAACCCCTCCAACTTCAAAAAGGGAGGATATGACTTCCATTATTTTGATTTGTTTTATGTTTGAATTCGTTTGGTCAATTGTGTGTGACATAAAACTTTCGATATACATTAATATTTAGTTAAAATAAAAAAGCAATATCAGTTACATACCATTATTTGAAATCCAAAATGGAGGACGTGTTACTCTTTATACATTTTTACTATACCGGGACTCATACTTAAAGCAAATTTACTTATACAAATTATACAAATAATAAAATGATTGCTCTGAATTAAATATGGCTAACGGCTGTAGGTTGTTGACCAGTAAATTTTTGTACACCCCGTAAGACAAATATCAAATTAAATAATCTCCTGAGAAGATTGTGACATTCAACAGTCTAATAAATGTATGAATTTGTATAGAACAATTTTCTACGGCTTTATCTGCTTACATTAAAATATATTAGTTGTAATCATACCTTAACTACTTTAACATATTATTACATGTGTTTTTCGCCCTTCACAATTACTGCTACAATATTAATACTATTATTAGATGTTTGTTTAGTACAAAATATATTTTATAGGCTGAATATTTAAAAACAACGAAGGCGGACATGACAGTCAATGTAAAAATTATTTATTCTAGGCGTAAAGTCGTATCCTAACCTACTATAATAGTTTTATAATAACAACTTAGGCGATAAAAAGACACAGCTCTCTATTGTCTACATGTCACCCCATAATGTTGGCGTGATAACTTCATTATTTTTTTATTGCGGGGAGCTCAACAGTGTGACCGAAACGCCCACATTCAGAGGCTCTAATTGAGACATAAAAATTAGGGGTTTCTATTAAATGTTATTGTACCACAATATATACTAGTGTCGGACACACGAAATATTTATCGATAAAAGAATATTTTTATATATTGGATAAACGCAATTTTTATATTTTGATGTATTTATTTTGAAATTATAAAAATGATCTTGAAAAGAGAATATTAGCTATATCATCTTAACAGTAAGTAGACAAGGCAGTATTACAATTATTAATAGTGTGATTGTATAATCACCCAGGCATAGGTTTCTTTATCCTTGTTGGATACTTTTTAATTTTCTGCACATACCGACGCTTTGGAACTAAAACTAGATAATTAATATACCTATCTAACTGATGTTATGTCTATCAATATGATTTCGTTGTGACTTTTATTTTAGCGACGTTCTGTAAGGCTTCAAATTACTTTATTTTGATGTTTTCAAGACACATACTTTCAGTGCCGTCTTTAACTGGGTGGTTAAAGTGTAGTATATGATTTTTAAAAATGCTATATAGTAGTATATACTTAAAAAATAAACTATTAACCAACAGAACATACTAATATTTCATACAAGACAACGATATTCCTTCATTTGAATCACACGCGATCGGGGGGTGAAAAACTATAAATACTATTAGTTTTATATGAAATTTCTTTATTCGGACGAAAGCAGTTCATTTGAGAACAATCAACATGTTAAAAGCTTTGCTTAGTTCGATTGAAGATCCAACAAGACGTCTGCTTGGTCCAAATTATTGGATTTTAAAAAATATGGGACTTGTTTTACCACAAAATCCGATAGCGAAAGTGGCTTATATTGTTTTGCACGAAATTGTTTCCTTTTTTGTCCTCACACAGTACATGGAGTTGTATGTTATAAGATCAAACTTAGATCTTGTGCTGACTAATCTTAAAATATCTATGTTGAGTATAGTGTGCATTGTGAAAGCGAACACGTTCGTTATCTGGCAAGTCCAGTGGAAGGAAGTCATCGAATATGTCACCAGAGCTGATCAATACGAAAGAGATAATCAATCGGTTGAAAGACGTAAAATAATCGATTCCTATACAAAATACTGCCGTGGGATTGTCTATTTCTATTGTGTACTAGTCTTTACTACTTTCATAACAGTCACAAACACACCATTGATGAGATATTTATCTTCAGCTCAATACCGGGAAGCCCTGCGAAATGGGACGGAACTCTTCCCTCACATCTTCAGTTCTTGGATGCCATTTGATAAATACAACTCTCCAGGGTCCTGGATCACGGTCATTTGGCACGTTTGTCTTTGTGCGTATGGTGCTGGAATTATGGCGGCCTATGATACCGTCATCATGGTCATCATGGTATTTTTTGGCGGTAAACTAGAACTGTTGAGAGAAAGATGCACACACATATTTGAAAATACAGAAATAGCGTCCGACGATAACCAGACAAATGAGAAAATTAGAAAACTGCATAACATCCACGTCCTTTTGATGAAGTAAGTTGTTTTATTTACTATGTTCATACAATACATATATGGATATTGCAAGATAACTTAATTATAGAAAGAAATGTCTCAGACATGATAAACCTGGTAAGGAATGGACCTTTGTAAAATACACTTATACTTTGATTGTTGAATATTATTATGAAAACTATTTTCGATTTTTTTATATGCGTACAAAGTATCATTCACCATCATTTACATTAGCAAATGTACAAGTATAAGGAATTATCCTGGTAACGATCAATGGGAATTTAAAGCTGAACATAGGCATTTCGTATTTTTTTTATAATATTTTTAAACTTCAATCCTTTCTTTTCAGCACATAATTTATAATATAAAGCTTTAACGAAGCAGATTGTTGCTTGGTTGATAGGGAAGTTTAAAACACTCTTTATTAGATCACTAAACCTTAAATGAGCTGAACGGATTGCAAGTTCTCCTCGGAATGAATATGATCTAAGCAATCAAACCTCAACAAAGTGAGGTTCTAGCGAGAGTTAGTTATTAATATACTTTTCTCTCCCACCCAAATTGAAAGCATTGTGTTCCAAGATAAAATTTAAATATATTATTTTTTAAGTACATATATTCTTTTTTTAAATATAAAATCTAAGTATATTCCTTTTATACAGTTGTTATTTTCATCTACGATCATACTTTTTCAATAGGCTTACCTTTTTTAGTCCTGGTACTATATTAACTGTTTATCATCCTTTTTATATTCGTATCAAAAGAAAAGCGATATTGAATAAGTTTTAAGATGTACAGAAAATGTAAAATTTAAGGAGCCATGTTTAGTAAATATTTTACGTACCCGTACCTGGTGTCGTAGATCTCATATATTTAATGCCCCAATACAATGACTTTTCTTGATAATCATTAGGTGTTTCACAAGCAATGTGTACATCACATACCTCATGAATGCAAAATAATACATTTTAAGGTATTTTGTGGCGTTTTTGGTGATTATTTATACTTTAGGAGATAGCTTTTATTTAATAAGTAAACAAACGAATAAACAATTGGTCATTCTCACATAGCATAGCTGTTATTGCTGTAAGAGTTACTATTTTTGTAAACGAACAACTAATCGTTTAAAAATTCATTGTCATATAGAATATTAATAGAAGTATTTCATAAAATATTACTAAAATTTACATTAATAACACCTTCATTCACCTTCTGCGTAAAATTCTTATGAATAGGTGAATTTAATACATATACCTTTGTGGGTGATAAAATATACTGTGTGTCTGTATTTATTAAGTTTTTTTTTCTCTAACTGGCTATATACTTCTATGTAATAAACGACACATGTTCTTATCACATCGATATTAAAAACAATTTTTATATACAACAAGTAATGTTCATGAACAGATTATTTTAGTTGTATTTTTGTTGATGTGTCAATAAATTTTATTATATATTATAATGTCAAATAATGTATAAAATTTTCATCGATATAAACTCCGAACTATCCTGTTACTACTGTCACGGGAGGCGACTGTGACGTAACATATGACTTTACGACTTAAATATCTAATTATAACACCTATTACTGCTTGAACTGTAAAATATTTGACCAATTTTATCTCTTTTTCAGACATTCAAGGCTCTTTAATTCATTATTGTCACCGGTAATGTTTTTGTATGTGGTAATGTGTTCTTTAATGCTTTGTGCAAGTGCATTTCAACTTACCGTAAGAATATATTATTCATTTAAATGTAATATTTGTCGATATATATTAAATAATACTACTTCTTCCAGTCAGCAACAAATACTACACAAAAATTATTGATGGCGGAATACCTGGTTTTCGGGATAGCGCAATTATTTATGTTTTGCTGGCACAGCAATGATGTTCTCATTAAAGCAAGTATACAAAAATATAAAGTTTATTATATAATTAAATAAAATTATTTATGTCATAATCTTAAATATAATATATTAATATAGAGCCAGAAAGTAATGTTCGGGCCGTATGAAAGCGAGTGGTGGACGGTAAATTCAAAGCAGGCGCGCAGTATACTCATCCTAACGGGTCAACTGCGCTTGAATCATACGTATACAGCCGGCCCGTTCACACAGCTGACTCTGTCAACTTTTATCACTGTAGGCGCATCTTTAGTTTGTTTATATATTTCCTAGCATTATTATATCAGTATTAATAATTCTGTTTGTGACTTTTTCTGGTTCTGGTTTTGACTTTTGACTTTCACTTAATCGACAAAAAAATATAATTAAATAATATTCGTGTAATTTCTATTAAAAAAGTCCATCTAAGGCTCTATTTATTTTAAAGAACAGAAACGTTTTTAAAAACATAAATTGTGTCTTTGTGTATAAAGAGTATCTTTGCTTTCAGATCCTTAAAGGCGCTTACAGTTATTATACTCTTCTAAGGGAATAGAAAGTAGTCCTGCATTAAATATTTCTCAAATACAGACTAAAAATAATTTGAGTAGGTATCAAGATGACACAAAGCACTTACAAAATATATAAGATTAAATGATTGCTGTTTGTTTTATTTAACACATTAAACCGGATTTAAACATCCAAAAGAAATAAATACTGGTATATGAAAGTTTTCGCAAGAATATTGATGGTTTTATTTATGTGTCGTTTCATTAGCAATAACTATTAATTAAAAATACCTAGGCAGATTTTTACTTTATAAAATAGAACTTATATAAATGTAAAACAAATAATTCAACTAAATATAAAAGATTATTGAATTATTATTTAAACTTCCGTAAATTATAGCTTATTTTACCGGGTAGTTTGTTACTTGTTATTATTCTACCAAAGGATAGTTGCCAGTAGAAATCTATTCACAAGAAATTAAAAGCATTTACGCCAAATTTTACATTCTATTACAAACAATCTACACCGTCACAGAATAAAATTAATGGTATAAATAAAGAAATATATTTAACAAAAACAAAAATTTCAGCGGCATAAAGAATTCTCGCGTCTTAATGTTTTACTGTTATCTGCCGAACTTATTTGTATAAAAAGCAACAACTGCGCCTGGCTCGCCTTTTTAGTTTTGACATCTTTCTCTTTTGTGGGAATTTAATTACTGACGAGATATATATCGTTTTAATATAAATATTTACAGAAAAAATATAAATAGAAGGTTTCTTTCAGTGTTAAACTGATTTTGTATTCAAGAATACTTTTCAATGCGGTGTTCGAGAGTTCAATAAACTTGTAAGTCAGGTCTGCACGGAGGCCTTTTAGAAATGTCATTGGTTACTGGTATTAATAGCGAATACATAGTGATTTTCTAGTGACTTTCCTGGTTCTACTTAGTGATAAACAATTTGATATGGATAACCAAACAAATCAAGAAAGGACCGTGCCTATACAGTACGTACGTGGGTCACGAGCATTTCGTCAGTTTAAGAATCCTCCACAGCCTCATATGTGCATTCAGGATACGATAAAGGACACTACTGAAAAGTTGTATATTAATGTTTTAGGTTGGCAAAAAATTGCCAATCCAAAACAGTACTCAGATCCTATACCATTGTATGGTGGAATGCAGGTGAGTAATTTAAATTATTTACATCCAACACAAGACCACAGAACTCATTTATTTAATTAAATTTGCGTTTCTAGGTACACCAAGGGTGTGGTCCAAATAGTAATAAGCCACCTCTCTTAGTATTTGCTGTTATGGTAAACCCAGATATTTTAAAGGCCAATGGAAAAAATGCTGCAAACCCAACAGTAATTATTACATATTAAAATTTTATTAGTCTCATAATTTAAATTGTCCTTTTGGTTTCTAATATATTTTCATTAATTTCTGCATAAATTTTAATTAAGTTAAGAACAATATTATACATTATTTATATTTAAAGAACTATTAAATCTTTCAGGACAGGGAAGCTCTCGTCAGTTTGCTCTGCGACTTTGTAGAGGCAATGAATCCAGGTTTACTACTAACAAGAAACCCAATCATTATGAAAGACAAAGACATAACCGGGGAGTTGAAGGATGTGTGGCTGGCTGTACAGAATAAACGAGAAAGAGAGAAAGGGCTGAATCAAGATGTTATGTATAAGGTTATTAATTACTTCTTACAGAGTTTTTTAAGGCCATATTTTGTATGCAGGATAAATGTAGAATAATGTCATGGTTATAATACTAGCATCTATTAATAATTCTTCATTATTAACCCAAATTATATACATATATAACATATTTATCATATATATATATATATATATATATATATATATATATATATATATATAAGGTATATAATACTGTATGGCTTAGGTGAGTGAAGATATTAAGAACTTATACTGCCCTAAATAGTATTATGTCACACCATGATAAGTGTCTTAATACAGATTTTATTTTTGTTTTAAAAGTACTGAGATATTTTGTAACAATTTTAGTCTTACACAATTGATAATAGAAATTGCTGGCTGTCCTAACCAATAAATGACAAAAATAACTGGTTTTTGTCACATGGCAAGTTTTTTCTCTCTGTGTTTTCATCACACAGCTTTTTATTAATTTAATGCTATCAATTGTCCTATATAGAGAATTTAATCTATACACTAAGAATTAGCAAGAAAATAAATCCACCTTTTTTTTTGACTGGATAGTGCTTGACTGTCATTCTATCTGTCGGAATGTGGAAAAGCAGTAATAGGTGGTGAACACACTATCACAAACAAACCTATGTGAATCTTTCTTATCCTTCAAATAACTGACAGAACATTAATTTATATTAAGCAAAAACATCTGTTTGAGTCAAAATAAGCCCTTATCATATTTTTCAAGTACGACAGTAGAGTTTGAGATAATGTATTAATATTCCTTGTACCATTTCTTTATATAAAAAATTCATAATTAACTTTAAAAGGTTTCAAATCTAAATGTTTGATATAAAAAATCTAATCTTTAATTGTCAATATACAGCCTTGTATTGTGGTATATATGTAAAGTATAAAAATTACATCATTCTGTATAATTACAGGTTTATGACATTGATGGTATCGGATCAGAGGATGGTATTGAGGATGAACAGGCTTTAAGAAATTGTCAGCAAAATGACACCGGCTCCCCTAATAGAATACAGATGTCTGACAAGAAGAATACAGTTAAATCATCGAAACAGATACTCAAAAACGCTGGTCAGAAATCTGAATTTGATTCGGGAATGAACAACTATCAGCTGAATCAGAATCAGTCAAGTAGAGACAACGCAGACACCACATACTGCACACCAGTCTACGGCCAAATAGTTTCGAGCAGAGAAAATCACAATCAGATCAATGATATACAACAGAAATTCGCTTCAAACGAAATAACAAAACCTTCAAGCTCATTCAAAAAGGACTGGCAGTCACCTCATGGGAAATCCACAACGGGTTGGGACGAATTCTCTAAACGCAGTTTGCCGCCAAAAACAAATGACAAATACAAATCTAGAAGTGACAAGTCGAACAAGCCAATGAGTAACGGCAAGTCACATTACGACTTCTACCCAGTATTTGACAATAAAGCGTCGATCGTTGCCAGTCCTGAATATTTGGACGCCGATAAGAACTCTGTTATAGAACAAGATATTAAAGACAATTCTAAAATTATTATAGACCCAATGCAGAAATTAGTTCTGCATTCGACTGATAACAAAATATGTGATAACAAAACAAGTGCTCTCAGCTCATTTAGCTCATAATTATTGTAGCTTTTACAGATAACTTTTGTATGGAATGTATTGGCTTAATGTTGTTTATGAAGTATGTATTAGTGGGATGTAGGAGGAAAAGTTTATGGTGGCTAGTCAAGTATGTGGACAATAGATGCAGAATAGTAACAGATCAAATAGTATTTTCAGTGTATAATTCTTATCTTTTAGTTCTATTACTTTTGATTGGTTCGTTATATTATGCGATCGCTCCAACAATTTTAATTTAGTATACATTTTTGTATCCCATGTGTCAATGTGAATCAGAGTGAGCCGTGCGGTACTGTATTGAGTTTGTTGAGTGCTAAAGACATAACGGTTGTGTATTTTTCTTAGTATTTTACATAGTGGTACCCCACACCTTAACACATTATATATTGTATAATGATAATTTTTGTAAATTGCTATATTTTTCATTGTTGCCAATTATATAAATGTGGTTATAATTGGACATAGGAATTTTTAAAATCATTGCTCATTATAAATTTTGTAATGTTGTTCAATCTTTGACTGTTGTTGTAGCGAGATGGTTTGCATTTGAAGATTTTTTGCTTAGCGTAATAATGATCTCTTAATTAATATTGTTATAAAATTCATAATTCTATGTGAATTCTGCCCACGACTATCCAACACTGCCAAGTGATGCTTCATTCCCTTAGCACATGTATTTGTAACACATTATTTTATTTCGAATGTCAAACTTTTAAATGATATATTAAATGTTTGTTACATAGATTATATTCGAATATAGATAACAAATAAACTTTATTGATGTGCAATTTAATATATTTGTTTAATGGTCAGAATAACTGTATGAGAACACTTTCTGCTAAAATATCTAAAGCAAATTTTTATATAAACAAGCTTCCCTTAACAGGAATTATAAATAACTATCTTAATGTTTCAATGTAATTGTTTTATAATTTAAATTTTGTATTGATATATTTGAATTAAAATATTTTATATTTCAACATGCCCTTAATCGAACTGTCGGCATCGGACTATATTATTTGTAAATATTGTAATATATCGGAGACAATACTATCAAATTGGTGATTTGACCAATAGTTTATATATAAAAATTTTAAAGTAATTCTGACAATCAACGTTTCAGTTCATTACGTGTAATCCTCAACACAAGGCAGTTATATATTGTTGTATGTAATTTTCATCCTCTATATATCTTTATAAATATATTAAATGAAAACATTTTATAAGAAAATAAATAGCTATGTTATATGTTATGTTATAAACAAGTGGGTTTTTGATATATGTAACCGAGACATGACATATTCACTTTGCATTTATTTTTTTTAATTTTTTTTTTTTTTGTGTATATTTTCGACATGGCACTTTTAATGTTTAAACTTAATTAGATATTTTATATTAAAAAAAAAAAGTATTTTTTGATTTTTAAGCAGTTATAGATTTTTATCAGAATTTAGCTATTACATACAGCTAATATTTGTTCCTGTGCTATCAAATGTTTTCTATACCTTTAGTTTTTAAATGATTTTTTTTTTTATGATTTTTTAGCCTATGTAATTCTGTAGCTAGTCTTAAATTCGCAATATTACCTTATAATAGCATTTATTCCTTTATTATGTAGTGAAATAATTCGAACAATTCTTGAGATTTGTGTAATAATTTAAAGTAACGTTATTAGTTTTCGTACATTATTTGAGTGTCCTTAGAAGATCTGCGTACGTTGTACTTTATGAATATAAAGGAATTAAATATCGGATCTCTTGTTTACCTACAGTATTTAAATTACATGTCATTTACAAGACTGGTTCAGTTGTTTTATTTGACCCCCAAAGACGTTACACTTTTTTGAATTTCCACAAGTACTTCGTTTATCCTATACTACGTTCTTCATAATAAATACGTAATTTGTAGAAATGCTGACGACATTCTACTGGACAATTCCCAAATGTTGTTTTAAATTAACCGATGCAACCGACAATGCATTTTTTAACACCTGAAGGTAAAATAAAATTACGGGTTGGAAGTTAGTATTTTTTAAAAGCATGATTGTTTATTTTTTTTTATATATTTTGTGGAATATTTTATTGCTATATAGATTTAATACTACTTATTGATTATTATTAGAGTGTAACTAAGTAAATCTATACGAATTCTTCGTCCCTTTGTAGCATGTTCCATAATATGAGCCGGCTGATAAGTAACTAATGTGAATTAATGTGGCAGAAATATCAGAGTAGCCAATGCTAATTTGGCGACGACAATTAATCATATCTGACCATGTTATTGCATTGATATTCCTAATTACTAAGCAAGTGTCCTGTGAGAATTTGTGGTCTTTAATAAGTATTAAAAAAAATCTGTAATGCCTTAATGTGTAACGTATTTAAAAATTTAAACATTTCATTACAAATACCAAAAAAATAATAATGTCGCTAAAGAAGAATTATTTTTATATGAATTTATTTATTTATACCTCGTATAGCTTTCATAAGGGATATTAAATGGAAAAGCCAAATGTTCTAAAAATATATTAAATAATTTGCGAAATTTTAATTAATATTTTTACTCCTTTTTTCATTATTATTTGGTATTTATTGTCATATTAATAAAGATATAGATTTTTAATATTTAAAAAAAATATCTAATGAAAGCATTGAAGTTGAATGGTATAAACTAACAGTTAAAATTTCTTATATATGGTTCTTACATACTGCCTTTACGTAAAACATTATATATATATAATTAAAACATATTTCGAATATGGAAGTTTATACAAAGCAAGAACCCAAAGCAAATTATAAAAAAAATATATTTCCCGCGTAAAGTCAGTTACACTTCAAAATACTCGTCATTCGTAAAATTTGATAACTTTGAATTGTGGTGTTATATTTGATGAATGAGAAACAGTCGTCTTAAGATTTTAATTTTATAAATACATTTAAAACCAAATTATGCCTGGGAACAAATCTAGTTAGTTTTTTGACTTATAATATATATATTTTTGTAAAACAGTGGCACACGATGAAGATTAATACATACATTTTTTACAGCTTCAACTAAATCCAAAACCAAGAGCTCCCGCTCTGGTCTTACCTTTCCTGTTGGACGAGTTCACAGAATTTTACGAAAAGGGCGATATGCTTCTAGAATTGGTTGTGGAGCAGCAGTCTATATTTCAGCAGTGCTTGAATATCTTTCTGCTGAAATTTTAGAATTATCTGCTAAAGCTGCTCAAGATAATAATAGGGCCAGGTATGTTTTACACAATGGGATCTCTGGTGTTTGGTTGTATTATAGATAAAGTTGATTTGGGTAAAAAAAATTGTTAATCAAATTACTTATATCCATTAGACATTCTAAATCTTGTCAGAAACAAATTGAATTTGGCATATATGTGTCAAAATAAGCAACTAAAACTATTTTTATGATAAATGCTGTATCAAAATGACTGGATATTTCAGAATATTACCAAGGCATATAATGTTGGCTATAGGCAATGATGAAGAGCTAGATAGAATGCTGAGTGGTGTGACCATATCACATGGCGGAGTGATGCCGAGGATTGAACCAGAATTACTACCCAAGAAAACTGCCATTAAAAGCCACAGTATAGATACATCAATGATGGCGTCACAGGAGTACTGATACCTTCATATATATTTTATTTTATGTTATAGCTTTGCTTTAAGTATTCATTTTTTGTATAAATTTACAGAGTTTTCTCCACATTATGGCTAAAAATTATAATATTTCATAGGCAATAGCATCGCTACAAATAAAGGTACTACATAATGTGTTAAAGTTAATAATGTATTTTTTATTAATAAGTCAAATGTTGTGTTCTTCAAATGTATTGTTTGTAAATCATAAATTGTATATATTAAATAGCAATGTTTAACTAAATTCTTGTACTAATAAAATTAGGGGTGAGCTTTCATTGATTACCTTTGATAGTAAAATTAATTGGTTACATAAGTCACTGAAGAAAACTAGAAAACTAATAATTTTTGTTTTTTTGGTGTTAATAAAAAATCCTTGTTCAGTATGTAATCTAGTTTCTTAACAGCACAAATTTATTTCAGTGAACAATAAAATAACTATAAAAACAGTGTATAGAAAATATAATAACGAAATTGTATTAAATTAAAAACGCCAGGTTACGCCCTACATCGTTATCAAAAAGAACTGATAAATTAAGATGATTTCTTTCAAAATAGCAACAAAATCGTTCAATCCGTTAAGAGTTACGTTGATTTCGATGTCACACACAAATACCGCGACGTCAAACATTACACCCCCTTTAAGATACTAAAAACAGTATGTGATTTTACCTACTATAATTATATTCGAGGATAAAGACCAACCATATTCAGGATTACAAGTTAGAAGTTCCATGGTAGTTCTAGACTCTAGGTTTTTAAATGCATGCGTAATTTTAATGGTGACAAAATCAATCATATTTGTTAAAATGGAATATGATATGTTATATGATTATCTCTAATTGAAATATAAAATGAAATGCCGAGTAAATACAATTTAATTAAAAATTTTCCATCAATCTAATATTCGCTTATTAAACTAAATATTATCATCAAAAAATCTGTTGCAAATTTTCTTGATTCTAATAACAACCTCATATAAACCTTGTGTCATTAATTGATTAGAAAAAGCCTTAACTTTCTTTATATCTTTTATAATTCAGGATCTGACAAAATTAATTATACCTTACAATATGACAACCGCTAGATTTTATTAATATTTAGTAATGTACTTCAATTTTTCATGTTTTTATGTTATTATGGGTATACAATTACAATAACGCTTACATAATATCTGGATATCCAATTATACTAATGTAAAAAAATCCTATATCCAAAAAATACATGAGCACAAAATGTTTATTGTTTAATATCTTAATACTGTTGAATTTTATTTTAGAACTTCTAATGCTTCCTTTTTTAGTATGTAGATGTCACTAAAGAACTAACTTTAATAATAATTAATAAATTCAAATACATTTTGAAATAAAGAATATGTAATAAAAGTTATTCGGTAACATATTTAAAAATTATATAATAAAAATTTATGAACGTAACTCTGATAGAGTTTCAGCTCTTCTTTCAATTTTCATACTTTACTGTTGATTTGACAGATGCGAAAATTTTGTATTGTTGATATTAAATTGTCAAGCTGTGGACGACCGGCAGCGTGACAAACTTTAATTTAGTTCTAAATTGTTTTTATTTAATTCTTCTTAAATAGTTAATAAAACTAGAAAATAGTTAAGAACTTATTTAATGTTAATACATTAATATATTTTATGAATGGTTAAGATCGTAATGCGATTTATTATTCGAAATAGGTTATCTTTTTATTAAAAGTTTATTGTATCAAGTATAATGCGAGGTGGGCATAGAGGTGGTCGCGGTCAAAACCGTGGGAATAGAGGATTCAGAGGTTCGAGAGGTAATTATTCGCGTGGTGACAGACAAAATAATTTGGGATATAATAATTACAATAAGCCATGGCATTCGCAAACCAAACGTGATATTCCAACTAAACGACTCTCTGAAGAGGATATTGGAGTCACAGAGTACCTCAGTGAGCATCAAGGATTTAACGGAATCATAAAGTCGAGGTAGGTTTACACCATTAGTAAATTTTAATATTCTTTATTAGTATTTGAAATTATTTTATAGCATCTAAATAAAACGTGCATATCCAAATCTACAGTTTATAATTGGAAAATTGAAAAACAACCCTAATAAATTTATTTTATTTTAGACATTTTTCATGAGATGTCATATACAAAACAAGAATTTTGATTTATTTAAAAATAAAACTTATATCACATTTTTAGTATGTATGTTTTTCTGAGATGCGATAGTCAATTACTGATTATAAATACCAATAATTAACTGCTTATAATATTCTATAATGCAGTTAATATATATTACATAGTTATAATTTGGTAGATTTTCAGATTTCCAAGTGTCAGAAATAAATGAGGCGGGTGAAGTTGCTCAGCTGACAGATGAGTCTCCACCCGAAGCACCATTAGAGGAGCTGGTTGAAGATGACGAAGAACTGCTTCTCAATAAATACAATTTGGAAATTCTACCTATGGAAACTTGGGACAAAATAAACAAGTTGGCTGTCTCTACTGAACAAACTTCGGAAAAAATTGAGGTTACAACATATTTAACTAATATGTAGTAGATTTTATATATAAAATGTGTCAAAGCAATGTTATAAAAAATATATAAGGACTTCATTGCATAAATACAAGTTTCAATATTTCAATAGATTTCTGTCACATTATAAAATATTGCAAGACATTCTTTTAGAACTCCTATATTATTGATCTCATTTTTAATATATATTTATTATTTAATTTTAGGTTGATGTATCAGGAATGTCCAAAGAGGACAGGACAAAAATCCATGAGGCTGTGAAAAAAGCGTTCGGTGAAAGCATCATTGGTAGCACAGTCACAGTAGAAGACAAGAAGTTTGTTACATTCACCAAGTATCGCAAGGGAGGTTAGCATAAATGTGACAGCATTGTAACCAAAATTCTGACATACAGTAAATAATGACGTAAATAAAAATAATTGCTTTTATAAATCTAATAATATACAGTAATTATGACATTTGATTGATATATGAAGCAAAAACTTTCTCGTCCACGTTACTATCAAGTTCAAAAAGGTTTTTATGATGAAACAGGTGAACAAGTCTCTAAAACAGCTTCTAATAAGATATTGTAGTTAATAAATATATATGTCCTTGCAGTCAGATTTGATAATCGTGTGAAGTGGGTGTGGGGTGGTGAGTATGTACATTTTGTGGTGTACAAGGAGAACTGCGATACCATGGAAGCTGCATCAGTACTGGCACAAAGGTTACATATAAGGTGGATAATTTACATTATATATATATATATATATATATATATATATATATATATATATATCAAAGTGTGGATCTTTGTTGCTCTTTGACATAAATGTAATGAAAAAATTTTGTTGAAACTTTCTTATGTGGCAGCTCAGACATTTGATTGGCACATGTACTATAATTTATCCCTTCATACTATGAAGATTTTATGGGAACACATCAATTCAAAACAATTCTATGTAGCATGAAATACTGACAGTTGATTACCATATCTTATCTGTCATATTAGCTACAGATTATTAATTTCATTAAACCTTCTCTGTTTGAATTTAATAAATTTATTGAATAATTTAGAATTTTATAAAGTATTTACTTATTTTTTATGACACTTAGGAGATTTGACATTTCCTATGTTAAGTAATAAATTAATATTCCAGCCCTTCAATGCTGGGTTATGCTGGAACTAAAGATAGGAGAGCTAAGACCAGCCAGTGGTTCAGCATCCGTCGGTTCGAACCTCGTCGTATAGCGTCAGCGGCCCAGCAGAATCGGATGCCTAGGGTGCGGGTTGGCAACTTCTGCTTCAAGGATTACCATCTCAAGCTGGGCATGCTGAAAGGAAACAGGTATGTTGATATAGCTATATTAGTATCTCAGCTAACATTACAAATGATTTTATACGATTGTAGATGGCGCTGACTTAGCGTTACCATATATTATATTTCTCCCTAAACACAATGCGGCAGTCTAGACGAGTATAGTCGTGGGTAAAGTTAACTTAGTATGTCTATTTGTATAACGTAGACATGTAAAAATATAATTAAAGTTGATCTTTTTAGTGCAATTTATTGCCCATACGAATAGCGTGTACCTTACAAATGTTACTTATGATTCAAGTATATTACGAATGAGATTAATCCGTTTATTCATATAAATATGTGAATTTAAATGACGCACACACACACACATATATATATATAAAATGTGTAATATGATTTAGTTTCCAACAGATTTCGTATATGTCTGCGTAACGTGACGGCGCCTGACGACTGTGTCGACGTGGCATGCAAGTTGTTGAACGAGAACGGATTCATTAATTACTACGGTCTGCAGAGGTTCGGTTCGCGCGCTGATGTGCCGACGCACGAGATCGGTCTGAAACTGCTGCAGGGGAATTTTAAAAAGGTAGGTGATGTACATAATATGTATGTTAGGTGAGCGAAGCAATAACAAATTCATATTAATTTGCTGTTTTTCTTTATTAACCATTGTTATTTTTTGACCGAGTAATTCATATTTCAATCAATAAATTGCCATAAGTAGACAGAGAGTTCATATAATTTAGGAAAGACTTCTAGCTATAATAACAATTTGCAGGCTATAGACAGTATACTGACCCAGCGGCCTGATGGACCCCTGAGTGCGGCGTTACAGCAGTACTCGTCGGGGGACGTGCGGGCGGCGGGGAGGGCGGTGCCGCCGCGTGACGTCACACCGGAAGCCAGACTCCTGAGGGCGCTCGCAGCTCGACCCAACGACCTGCTGGGGGCGCTGCAACAGGTATGGGTATGGTCTCCTCATAGGAGATTGTGCTTGTTTTAGTAGTTCTTGTACTTATTGTATAATGATAATCAACTTAAATGAATATAAATGCTTTTTAAAAATTGCTAACAGTTGTAAATTGCTTATTAATAATTGTTTATCTTAAGGTGGAACTCACTATGTTATATTCTAGGTGTCCCGTAACTGTCGTCTGCTATACATACATTCGTACCAGTCATTGATATGGAACCGAGCGGCCACACATCGTCTGACACAATCTAGGACACCTTTAGTGGGAGATCTAGTGCCTTTAGAGCCGGTGGCTCAGGTTACTGAAGGTGTGATTATAATGTTCATTAGTATAGGACAGTAACAGTTATGTCATTTGTTATTTTCTCAGTTCAATGCAAATATTCACTGACATAAATAGATTTTTTTGTCTCACAGGAAACTATGTTTTTAAAAGTCATTTTTATAAAATTAAGCGATTTTGGATTTTTGATTTGATATAAGTTATTATGAAAAATGATTTTTTTTTAAATCACAATTGAAGATTATGTAATTGTAATTTTAATTAATTTTATTAATATTAATTGTATTGTAAATAGTGTTTCTAATATAATTTTATAATATTTTCAGACGAACTAGATGAAGAATCTGATAATGAGGACAGCGAAAATGTTACACGAGATCAGAACACAGATAACATTGAGAAAACAGAGGAAGCGACTTGTAATGGCACAGAAAATAACACTGATAGCAATGAGAATACAGATAAAAAAAAGAAGGGCAACACTCCCAAAAAAGTGATACCAGTTAAAGTGTTAACAAAGGAAGACATTGATAGCGGGAAATATAGTATCTTTGATATAGTGTTGCCATTACCTGGCTACAGTATAGAGTACCCTCCTAACATGAGGGAGTTCTATGAAGAGTGTTTAACTAAGGACGAACTGACAATGGATATGAAGCATAAGTATAAGTAAGTTACTTGCTAAGGCTCACTACACACGAGATTACTGTTTGATTTTCTTATACTCCATATGTATAATTATTTATGACGTTAAAAACTTATGAATTTGAAAACAATAAAACTGGTGCTAATTGTCTGTTTGACCACAATATGGAAATTTTATTTGAGGTTTCTTTATACCATTATTAAGTTATCGGTTATTGTAAAGAGTGTACATAAAAATTTAAAAATTACTTTGTAACGGTAATCCAGTTTATTGTATCACATTGCTGGAATGTTAGGTGTTAGAACTCTGTCTTGAAACATGGAAGTTAAGCTTGTGGTTCTGTGCGACCCATACAGCGCTATATCAGAGAATTGAAGCGGAATCAGTTAATTCTTGCAGCCGCTTTTATATTCATTGTTGAAATTTCTTTACAACCTTTTTTATGTCACCGTTCCCCACTATTAACTAGTAGCTACTCACGAGTTAAAACCTGTGTAATCCTCAGATCGTACAACCTGAGCGGTGGTTACCGTCACGTGGTGTGTCGCGTGTCGGACATGTCCTGGAGGTGTGTGAGGTACGACCGGCCCACCGACGACCTCGTGCTCTCAGACGCCGACCTCATCGACGGGGTCGACATCACTCACAATGAGGGTGGGTTTGTGTGTGTTTGAGTGTGTGTATTTATGTGTAAGCGGCGGTGCAGTCATTCATGTATGTGTGGTGTCAGTATATGTGTTAGTGTGTGTGTATCTGCAAGTATCTGTTTGTCTGAGAGTCCGTGACCGGTACTTCCTTGTATTCGGATGTTTCAGATGGAGTCCGTCGTAGTGAAGCCGATGACTGTGTCGGTGTATACCTCGTTTTCTTGTTTGTGTATAAAACATCCTACCATGCTTATTTGTATCATATGGCTATGTTATATTTAATTTTTTAATAATTAAATTATTGTTTAATTTTTATTACTTAGTAAATAAATCGGTTGAATCTCACATAATATATTTCAGTCTTAATTATCCGGGATTATCATTAAGTAATTTTGCTCTCATCTAAGCCGAATAACCTTCGTGTATATAGATTTAAAATTTTCGTGTTACTTAATATCAGATGGTAAATACAAGGCTTTGTTGCTCACAATGACCTTGCCCACGAGCTGTTACGCGACTATGGCGCTGCGGGAATTGTTGCGTGTGGGCACTTCGAGTGACGTGCAAGCCTTACAGAACGACTACCACGTCGACAAAGACGCTGTCAAAAGAAAGATGGCCGACGACGAAACAGACGCCAAGAAAACTAAAGTTGACGAATAAAATGTTTATTGTTGGTTTTATTTTAATGTTGTTCACCTTTACCTTATTCTGTTATATTTTACATGTTTATGCATATATGGTTTGTTGAAGATTTTCCATGTTTGAAATTAACTTTTTTTTATATAACAATAATTTTATATACATCCTATTATACAAAACAGGAAATAATCACCTTTCGTTTGTTGCTACTTTACTGCAATAATACATTTCAACTAGATTACCAGTTAACATAAATATTAAATACTAAGATACTAGATAGGTTTGAAAAAGTGATGACACATTATAATAATGTTCTTTATTTCATTTCAATAAGAAAAAATATATACTCAAATTTTCAAATATCTATAGTTTAGAATATTATTATATTAATAATATTAGAAAAAATATATACAATTTTTTTTTAAATATCTATAGTTTTAATGTCATAGGTACTATTAACGTTTTTTGTCGAGTATTTAAATATTATTTTAATTTTTTTTTCAAAATCTGGCTAGTGATAGAATTAATTTTAAATTAAGTTTATTTAACATGTAAGAAGGTTTGTTTTGTTGAAACTCTTTCGTATTAAAACCTTTTTCTTTCGTCTTGAGAAATAGAAATGTGGGATTATAACGACGAGATGTTCCTGTAACAGTTTTATTTAGTAACTAGCCCTGTCCGTGACTTTGTCCGCGTAGAAAATGTATCTTCATACAAGTTCATGCTGTGTACGTAAACGCACGGTGAGTAAGAACGATCTAATAGTGTTCTGCTAACCATTGATAAGGCTTAGGAATAACGGGCGTAAGTATGTTGGTAATTCGAATGTACCTATAAGTATATCTTTAGTTTGCGGCACGATTACAGCTTGACCCGGTAGGTGGCGCTGTTATTGGTATTAAAACTTAAACGGCTGGGCTGATTTGGTTGAAATTTAATCTATATAGCAGAGTTTTGAGTTAGTTCTAAATGCTACTACTATTCGACCCTGTAGGTGACACTAATTTCGGCATGGTCCTAAAATAGAAATTTGTTTACTTTGATGTGGTGGTTACTTATCTATCTATTTTTAATTCTTGTTATAATACAATTTAAAATTTGCAACTTTTTCTTAATTTTAACGGCATTGTATATGAGTTTGAATTATCTTGTATATGTATTTAATTAGCTTTCGAAATGATTACAACTGTTTCCGGTAGGTGGCGCTGCCATTGATATAAAAACTTTTAAATTACTAAACCGATTGGATTAAATTTTCCCTCAGAAATTAGTACATTAATTAAATACAATATACCATTATTAAACTCATTAAGTCTTCAATGCAAGTAACTTAAGTTTGGTTCAAAGTAGTTTAAAATTATTCCCATGGGAATGAGGCATTTTCCCGCGGTAAAAGGTACCCTAAATGTTGCATCAGGTGATCAGCAACACCCATATAAAATTTTATTGCAATCCGTCCAGTAGTTTATAAGTTATAAGTGTACAACAGACAGACAAACAAAAATTGGAAAAATCATATTTTTGGCATCTGTTTCTGCTAGGAATACCGCTATAGGGATTTATTCTCATTTTCAATGTACAGAATTGACCCCGTGAACGATTTTGTTATATGTATAGAAATGTGCTAATGGGTGAATTAAACAGACTAATTATGTTATATCGACTAGTACACCAACATTTCAGCATCGTCATGCTACAAACCGGGCGTTTCCAACTATTTATATATCTGTTATTGAATATAAAACGCTAAATGCTTCGTATGTAGTTACTCCACAAACTTGTGCTAAACGTACCGATCTAATATACAGGTGGTTAATTGATTTACTTAATTACAATATTGTACACACAATAGCAATGAAAAAATTCCTACCATTTTTTAAAAAGTGAACCAATGTTAATTAAGAATAAATGTTAATGATTTATTCATCTACACGAGCAGGATTTAAATATGCAAACTCCGAAATATCGAGCATTAGAAGAAAAACGAACTTGTTCTCAGACAAGTTGAAGCAAGTACATAAATAAAGTGCTTGCAAGGCGCGTCCATTATTACTTATTAGTACGTTTGGCTTATGATAACCAACCACTGTATCTACACACACACCTACATCACACCTACTCCACTTACAAAAGCCTGAAATTGTCAGAGTTTCGAGTCTTTTATGATCAGAGAAAATCTGAGGATTTGAATATAATTCCAAAAGTAGTTCCATATTTCGATGTCATATAATATATTGAAATAGATTATTATTTTTTGAGGCTTGTGATGTCTTAACTACTTATATTGAAAATAAAAACCACACTAAATAACTTAAAACTCATTTATTACGTTTATCTTATATAATACATTAATATCGCGAGTAGATATTGACTATGACTAGAGTTTTATTGACAGATAAAAGTAAAGATAATTATAAAGTATGAAAATTGTTATTGGCGGGATCTTATAGTCTGTGGCGACATAAAGGGCCATAAACCCTGTCGGTGTTTTATCCCATTTAAACCTGATAAACCACTTCTGGGCATCCCGTGGGACGCGTGATGAGCTCGTAGCTCTCCAGGCGTGGGAAACGAGCGTGGACATATGACGCATTTGTGCGGTTTATTCTAAAAAAAAAAAATAAGTGGCAATAGTTCATAATAGTTCAGACATATGAATAGTATGAAACAGATACGATACTCAAGAGTAGTGAAATAAAAGATTTTTTTATTATAAATATATGTGCTTGATTTTAACGACTTGTTTAAAAGAAGTTGTATTATAAGGCGACATTTTTATACACTAATTTAAAAAAAAAACCGATACACTTGACGTTGGTCATCGTCAAACCAAATTTTTCGAGTTTTTAAATCACACAAGTTAATTCTTACATGAAGTGCTCATTCCATGTAACGTATATTTAAGAAAATACTCTTTGTGTATTTGGAACTATGCTTATTTGCCATATTTTTCAACATAAAAAAATATACCCACGGGAAAAATATATATATTTTTTTGTATACATCTAAATCAAATGTTTAAAATATGTTTCATATAGATCAAGAACTTATTAGTTCAATAAATTCAAACCAGTTTAAAAATTATTTTGTTATTATAATGTTCAGTTAGCTAATAATATAAAGAAAATATTCATTATAATTTTAATTCCTAAGTAATAGGTACCTAATGTTTACCTTAGTATGAGTCATTCTGTGGTAGTAGAGGTTAGAGCTGGCTGTGAAACATTTGCCGCACTCAGAACACTTGTGAGGTTTCTCTCCTGTTAATATTTAAATGAATTATGGCTCACAATTTAGGGTATATATATATTTTAAAGAAATTCTTAATACAATAATCTGTGAAGCCATATATTTTGGGTAAAAATAAATACGTAACAATATAGTGTTATTTATTTTTATACCTGTAGGTGAAATAAACTGTATAAGCAATATAACGTCCCAGAGGATATTGGAAGGTCGTTGTCCAGACCAGACATATTTTTATATTCGCGAATTTTAAAACGCGTTGTGATAATAGACCTCACGTTTCCTTAGGAAACCAACATCTCCAACGACCATGCCATCAAGATCAACAAGTATTAGGTACAGAGAGGAGCTTGGACAGCGGAGGTGAGCGTTTAATGCGCGTTAGTTAGGAGCCCTAAACATACATCTGAGTCGCAAGTCCAAGGTACTGTTGAAGCTCTTGTTCCTGCAACGCGATGGACCCGGCACCCGCACGGTGAATTCATGGAACGCTGAGAGTTTTCGTCTCACTTGTATTTTAACTAGTTCTACCAGTAAAATTTACAAAATTTTAACGCTATTCTCTAGACTTAAGACTTAAGGACAATTGTCAGGTTCAATGAATGTATTAGAAGTACCAAAAAGTTCCATTCCTATTCCTTTCTTTACCCCAATATTTTTAAGGTCTACAACACGATGAGCTATACCTATAACATCAGGTTGATCATCGGCTTTTATGTCACTACATAAAATAAAAATGCAATAAATATGGCTAAACCTTCTAGTTATTAAAAACCAATATACGTGTGGAACGATTGTTGCAATAACATAATAAAAAGAACCGATTATAACATTATACCTGTGTGTATTCTGCGATGTGTGTTTAGAGAGCTGGAAGTGCTAAATCCCTTGCTGCAGACGCTGCAAATGTGTGGCTTCTCACCTGATACATATAATGTGTTTTACATTTACTCATTATTAATACAACCAAGATTTTTTTAGTATGCGTCAGTAGTTCTGGGTTTAAACAATATGTCCATCAATCCGTGATTGATTTCGGTATTACGATAATTGGGGATTATTTTTTATCACTCCGTGTACGGTATCGTGTTTCGATTTCCATGTTTACTGTAATTATTATATTAATCGATTTTCTTTTGTTATTTACTAACATAAACCGCGAGGTAATAAGGAACTAAAGCTTTGTATATATAAATAGTATCTAAAGCTATATTACTTAAGTATTAGTACTTAATTTTCAATGGATTTTTGCGTCAGTTAATCTTATTTAGAAAAATACAATTAGTGATTATCTATAATATAAAATCGCTTGCAAGTGTTGCAATATATAAATATACGAGTATGCAAGTATGTCGTTCTGTCACGCAAATAACAGAATCGTTTTTGTAACATTAGATTAACAGACGGGCTATAATTTATCCCGAAATTCCATCTAATGTTCGCGGGATCAAGGCATAACAGTTGTATTATGCATGTATGTATGTCACAGCCTGTAGGTGGCGCTAATAGTTAGTTAATATTGATTGTTTTAAAACATTTTATACATTTCTTTGAGCGCAACTTTCTTTTCAGTACAACTCCAGTGTTTACGGAAACGAAGTCGAAAACAAAAACTAGAACTTACAAAAACCGTTCTATTCAACCGATAATAACTATTTTCTGAGTAAGCTATATTTGTATACCACTGTATATATTAAATCTGTGTGGATTTTATAAGAACATGATCGTAAATTTTCGACGGCCGTCGCTACGTTTGATGTCACTTAGTTTGAGAATTATAAGAAAACAAGGCGTAAAACAATTCGTTCATACATCAAATAATTAAAATTATGAATATTAATATTTTAATTATGAAAAAAACATTCTCAAAAAGATGAGAAAAGTTTATTACGTATTGTTTAACAGGGTCGCAGCTCGCAACTCATGAACTAGAAATTTGTCTATTATTTCAGAACGATTATTCCTATATACATAGAATAAAACTGACATACAGACGAACCTTACATAAAGAGATCTATTACTAAGACTTTTGCGACTATTCATTTGATTAAATTAATATTCTCGGATTACTAAACGTTATTTTATTACTTCAAAACGTCTCGTCCGCCCGTGATCACGGTTGCTGCAAAGTAACCGAAACATCAGGAGTACCTGTAGTTTTAAAATTGTAAAATAAAGCCTAGTAATCAAAAAATATTAGATTTATGACCAAATAAAATTACTGATTATATAGATTTAAACTGTTAGGTTCAAAACTATATTTAAATGATATTTTAAACGGAACTTACATGTTATACCACGTAAGTATTTTTACCGTACCGCGAATTCTTCATTACATCTTATATGGGGCATTATGTTAAATTAAAAAAAAACAATAGGTATTATACCTACCTACCCATAACACATTCAAAACCAACAATCGACTATTTTTACATATGGCAATGTAATTCCATAGTAATTAAATATATCAGGTGTATTAACGAACGTTTGAAATAAGGTTTTATTATATAAAACTGAATAGTGGATTTTCTACGAGGAAGCTAGAATTTTGTAAAATTTTAAATGAATTACTTTCTAATTTTCAAGATGTATATAATAATAAAGATTTTTTTTGTAAATTAGAATGATTATGTCTCCAAAAGAACGAAAAACGGGAAAAATATAAAACAAAGTTCTAATGTTTTTTTTTAGTAATGCGGTTTAAAAATGGTGCGTCAATAATCTGTCCATTCTGTATGTAACTGTCATGTGATTAAATAAGTACATATATATTTTGTCTTAAACCTTTGTTTTTCATAATACATAACGTTTCTATCAATATAGAACAAGCAGGGTATATAGCTTGTCTTAACTTTTACCTAGTTTGATATAAAAAACCGATTTTTTTGTAATATTACCTGTGTGAGTCCTCATATGCCGTTTCAATAATGAGGGGCGGTCGAAGGTTTTGAAGCAGACTTGACACGGCAGGATGTTTTTGATCCCATTCCTCTGTTGAAGCCCCAGGGCTCTCTTTCCGTCCGCGTACGTCTGCTCGTATAATTTCACCAAGTGTTCATTGAGACCGGCCAGGAACCTTAAGTCAACGACGCCAAGCTTCGCCGGCTTCCTTTTCATCGAGAGGTCCAACGGCTCTGTTTGCGTGTTCATAATTTACGTTATTTTATAAAACTATTCATAATTTCCTAAATCAGACATAAAATTTATATGCAATGGTGATATCATGACGGATTACCATAAAAAACTGGTGTCAAGCTCATCGTAAACCGCCCTTAAATAGCCTAAGGGTTGACACTTACAAATGATGCTATATCGATATGTATTGAATTGTGTAATAACATCGACAGACGTTCGCTGGGATCATTGTGAACGGCACAATCAGTTTTATAGAGCACCAACCACTAATCGACGTGATTTTACGAAAATTTTTCATGAAAACTCCGATGTCAGAAACATTTAAATATACCTGTTTGATTTTTTTTTTTATTATTCTTAAGACTTATTCACGCAGTTGGTGTTTTCAACTAATAAAAGAAAAATAAGGTGGTGTTGTTAATATTAAATTAAAATAATCTTATTTAGACTGTTCTTGAAATTTTCCAATCAAATGTATCGGGTCATTTAACAATCTGCCACGTAAGTCATAACCTACATGATGAACATAATCTACATATAGTAAGTACATTTAAACACTGTATTTAAAACCAAATAAATATTTACTTCACTCGTCACATCAAACTCGTTTCTTGGCTCGAAGGTTTGTATTGAAGGAAACGTAATCGTTTATAAAGGTGACGAGGCAACAAAATATTTGGTCTCGCTTTGTGGTGTAGACCGGGGAACGGTTGTTTGTTATTGGGGTACAGTTATACAGTTCATTGTGGCCCGAACGTCACAATGGACACGAATTTCCGATTACTAGCTGTTGAGAACTAGATTAGTGCGACACGCCTATTGTCAACCTGCAAACGGATCAAATTTTCTTTGCGAGCTTCTCGAGAGCCGATTGCTAATGAGTAATAACATTACTTGGTGTGCGGTGATTCATTAAATTAAATAGGTGTATGTATTACATAAATTTTATTAGGAGTTTTTTGTGCTAATAAAAATGGGTAACAGGACAGGAATTATGGTGTATGTTAAAAGTAAATTTTTTTATGGGAAGTTATAATTATTATTACTGCCTTAGTGTCGGACGTAAATTTTATATATTATCTTCATATAAATACTATTTCAGACTTTCACCAAGAACAATTAGATTTAGTTAATGAGGATAAATTGCTATCATTCAAAAGAGTATGAGAGCTTAAGAGTAACATGTTAATTTTCACATCCTAAAATAAATGCAGTTGAAAGAATTTTGTATGGAAGGAAATATTCAAAGCAGACAGAAGTATTATCTGTTTATTACTAAATACATTTCCTGTAATGAGACAAGAGTATTGAAATGACTTTGTAATTGATTAAGTAACAAACTTTTGGCTCACATTTTTAATTAGGTGATTCACTTAGAATAGATAATGAAAATTTTGTAAATAAGGTTTCGTACGTGTATTTTCACACTTTAAAAACGTCATGTCCGGTTTAGATCGTACCTTTTCCGACCGCTACATCCCCTATCAAGAGTTTTAAATATAAGCTATTTTTTAAGCATAAGCATAAATATTATTTCCAAATTATTAAAATAAAATTGTTAATTTTGCTCACAATAACCGTGCATTGTCGATATTAAATCGTGATACGGCATTTTAATTGTGCCAATATGGCGGTGCTGTCTTATTACGTTAATGTGACACGAAAACCTAAAAACCTTCCGTTTTAACGTTTCCTAAGGATTTTCAGAATAGATAACATTAAACAATTTGTTAAATCTAAGTTTATTTTAAGCTGTAGTTTCGTTATTTACATTAATTATATTCGATAAAACGTTTCGTGATCGTTGAAAATTTTATATTAATATATAAAACTTAAATCGTTTATATAAGTACATACATCCATACTGAATACTGATTTTGAAAAGAGTGTTCCATTTTTAAATTTTCGAATTTATAAGTTAATATTTAAAATCGACAATGATTTGTAACCTCTTAAAATGTCATTTAAACATTTTTTGTAATGTGTTCTTAGTTGGTTAAATTAAGATATATTCGTTTGGCATTTTAGGTTTGATATATTAATAGCTACTTCAGTGTGAATGAAGCCATAACGTAAAAAGAAAAAAAAATATGGCAATTTGATAACATTAATGAAATGTTCAAAACTTCCTATTGATTTATTCGGTAACTTTTATAAAAATTCTACATAAATGTCAGGCGACGAAGACGCCATGTTGTATTTTCATTAGTAACTGACGTTTGTATAATTTTTCATACTAGAACATACCGGTAACTTACAGAATACAGTTTGCTAAAATAATGATATCTAAGAATTTCGCGAGTCATTTTAATAAAACTAATATTTTACTACGCGAATTTTATTACTTTAAAAACTGAATAATCCCGACGTTTCGGTTACTTTTTAGCAACCGTGATCACGGGCAGACGAGATGTCTCGTCTAAAGATTAATGTAATAAAATTCGCGTAGTAAAATCCGAAAAATATTAGTTTCAGTTTTCTGAAATGTTTTATATAAAAAAGAACAATTGTTTTTAATTATAATTAAGTGCTATGATGTTGAAAAAAAAAACAATATATATCATCTTTAAGTAATATAATGTTAATTCTTTGCGCAATTCCTTGTCATCCAGGATCGCAGTTTGTGTCATCACAGAGCATACGGAAATAAAAAAAAATCACTCAAAAATCTTCGCCCATAGTACTAAATGAATGGGAAACGTAAAGCGCTTTGCGTGTGTGACAATGCAAACTAGTTCTGAGCTTATTTAAATTCACCAGATCTCTCTATAACTGAATGTATTAAAAAAGGTTCTGATATGTTTCCCATTTAGATGTATTTGTTAGGTAGATGTAACAGTAGATGTAGGTGTATATCTAGTCTTAACAATGAAATATATTCAGTTCTTTAGAAGTATTTCGGCAAAGTAGGAATAAGTAATGTTTCTTTTCCAATTCCCGTCTTATTCAAATGTCTTGCAAATCGGATTTCTTTCGTCTTGTTAAAGAGCTTGTTTAACTTTACCTCCCTTTTCTCTGCTTTTATTTTTTTTTATATTCAACGTTAAAAGAAAAGTTTTAAGTTCTTATTTACATTAATTTTTTTAAAGAATTTTATAAAAGATGTTGTCTGTTTCTTGCGCCGTTGTTTGGTTTTGTATAGATTTCTACACCATTCTGATGTCATGTTCCACTCACTCACATATCACTATTTAAATTAAATATTCAATTAGGTTTAATTGAAAGCGATAACCGTATGTTATTTTTGTTGGTTTATGTTTATAATATGTTACTCATCAGTGACTTATTATAACATTTGTGTTATTCTAGAGACCTCTTAGCATTCCATGGATTCACCGTGCGGGTGCCGGGTCCATCGTTGCAGGGAGAGGAGCTTGAACAGTGCCTGGACTTGCGACCCAGGTGTAGGTTTAAGGGGTCCCTATCTAACGCTCACCTCCACCGTCCAAGCTCCTATCTCTACTTAACCAGATTTGAAACGAACCTACTAGGGCTGCCTATTAATGATTTGATTTTAATACTTATATATTTTATATTTGCAATAATTTTTTTTTTGTATAAAAAAGTATTTAATCGATGTTATTGACATAAAATCATAATAGTGTATATTTTTTTTATTCGTTTTTAGACAGCACGCATTTAGTTATAAATAAGAGAATGAAAACTGTTTAAATTCTCCTTTTACTGACTGAAACGGTGATGATTTTTTAAATATTATTGACGAACAAGGTTTTTATTTTTCACAATTAAATGTAAAATATCAATGTGTGATGAAAAAAATCTCAGTATAGTACCTAATGTGATGTTAATTATAATATTGAAATAATTTAAAAGTTTTGCTTAGTTAAAATTAAATTATAGGTAAAATTTCCTAAATAAATGTATATAGAGATTTAAAATATACCTACGTATTGAATAAACCTATACTGTTTATCAAAAAAGCTCATCTAGTATTTGAGATCGGAAATTGTTTTTGATTTTATAAAATCGTTCTGAAATTCCTATGAGTTTTAGGATTTCTGTTATATTTTCATTTTTTTTTCAAATTAATAAATTTAGTAAATTACATTTTTTTTTAAATTGTACTCATTTACACGGAACGACTTGGTTTGATCTTGCACTAACACAAAGCTTCGAGTGGAGTATTATTAAAGATACGTTTATCTAAAACAAATAAAAGTCTACATAAACCTGAGTTATTTTATTAATAACGATAAATAATTCATTAGGTTTATCTAAATTTGTTGTAAGTTAAAATAAGAGTATATTTATGTTGTAACAATATTTGTGTTAAGTTAGTCCGCCATCGACCGTCCTCCTGCATTAATGCATTAGACAAGATAGCGCGCACACTATCTGACGGGTGGGGCGAGCCAAGAGAGGTGAGCGATTTAAATTATATATAGCATATTGAGCATATTGAGCATATTGAGCATATTGAGCATATTGAGCATCAAACACTTCATATTTTAATCATATCTAAGGCGTTCGCTTGTGCCTTTGTGTCATTTTGTAACTAAATAATCCTGACGGTTTGGTTTTGAACTGAAACGTCTAGTTCACGTAGTTACTTTATATTTTGTCAGGGATAGTAATAATAAAAATGCTAGACATTCATATTACATTAATACGATTTTGTTAGAGTTTTCTTTTCGTTTGGTTCTCACCAAATATAACAGTTACACAGGCGAATATATAATACAAGGAATTAGATTATTAAACGAAATAAATCTATAATTGTTTCAAACTCAGATAAAAAGTTCATCTCATCTCATCTCTCAGTGTCTCTTTCTCTCTCATCTCATCTCGTTAGAAAGCCTCAAAACAAAATCCATTAAAAATGAAAGTCCGACGATATCTTTTAAGTATAACAACAACTGAATGATTATCCCAAGTTCGCGTGATCACACTACGTTCGAAGCTTCTCCCGTTTCTCGTGAAATAACTTACCTACCTATTTAATATGACAAGAATCATCAATGTAAAACTTTTAACGTTCCTTGGTAGTGACGATGACAACCTATGTGTGGAGTATACTTAAATATTTTTCGCTTAAAGATATCATCGTCATTAATGATATCATATCATTATATACTGAATGCAGTGTGTTAAAATCGCTATAGTCTCATAGCTTGTGTACACTGCGATGCTAAATTTATTCTTAATAAAGTTCTTTGAGGCAGGTTGTTATTTTTTGATATCTCCTTTGATGTGAGGACCTCATCCTCTACAGCTCGATACTTCTATCCAGGGACCGCTTTGGGATCAATTTGTCAGAATTATTGCTTTCCGTTCTAAATTGTTATATATTTCATAAAAATAATATTGTATCAGGTGGAAAGGTATTGTGTATTGAGTCATTTAAACAGTAGGGTTTACGAATTATATTATAAAGTATATGTATATATTTATATTATATATATATATTTAAGGGAGTAAAAAAAATCGTTGTGCTAAAAATGTTGAACCTCAATACATAGCCTTCTTTTACAGCTGAGTTATAAGTTGGGGAATGGAAACTTTAAATAGCCTTCATCGGTGAATCTGTCAACGTTTCCGTTGGGCGTGGTCTGTGTTGGGCGTGTCGTTAGTAGGGCGTGGCTTGGAGACCATGTCGAGAGGATCTAAAGGTTTTTGTAGCTTGGAATAACGTTTCTACGTATATATTGTGTGCATTTGTTTTTCCTTTATTGAAGCCGGTCTCGTGCCAACCACTAAACTTACTTCTTATAACATTCTTTAATATATATTTCTGTTTTAATAAAAAGGTTCTATTTAAAATTTTATTCTTAATTTCTTTTTGTTGTATTCATATAAAATGGATAAAGATACGAAGCAAACGTCAAAACTATTTTTTTTTGTGTTATAAGGAATTTTCTAAAAAAAAAAACAAAAACTACTTAGAATAACTCGGTAACTCATTTCTAGAGAAATCATCTTTATTCTACGGTACGTAGTACCTTTAAATAGATAATTAAACATTCAAAAATATATATATTTATATTTTTTAAACAATAAATAGAGAAACCACAGTTAATTAAAAAATCAATTTTAAGTATAGTATACCCGAAAATTTTGCTTTCATTTAAATGAAAAACCAATACTCTTCAATACGCTCTAAATTTATACATCAAAGTTTTGGTAATGAAGCCTTAAAGGTGATTTTAAATTACTGAATCTTTTTTATATTTTGTTAAATATATTATTTTAAAATAACTTTTCTTTTTTATTTAAGTTCATTCTTAAATACATTTAAACATCTATTTTTTACATATATTTTTTTACACAAATTATGTTGCAATAAACAATGGGAGGTTTAAACTTATTAAAAATTAGTTTCGTTGTGTCTTATATGTTATAGTTTAAAAACCAAATATTTGTATAAAATAATTGTAAAACATTTTAATTCATAAAAAGAAGTAGATTTATTTGTCTGAAAAATAGACAACAATATTAAGTACATCAACATTTTAAGAATAAAACATTCCTAAATTAAGTACTAAGAGTAAGAAAAGAGCTATATAAAAAATGTTTTAAATTATTTTTTAGTATTGTAATAATACCTATCTCAATTCGTTTCCGATACTGGCTTAAAAAAATAAAATAAAAAATAAAATACAAATTGCTCCCTATTGATTTGAAATTCGAACAATGTTTTATTTAATCATAACACATACAGCCCGACACACGTAATTCATTCAATTTGGCTGTATATTTAAATGAGGTTTGTATTGCAGTATGTACGTCGGCTGCCACTTAATACGAACACTTATTATTTTGTCGAAAGACTATTTCCATTACACCATTCCATAGACATTATTCAGGAAAAAAAAAATATTATTAATACATATTATTATAATTATTTGTTGCATTGATTTAAAAATCAATATAATTTTTAAATGTTATACGTAATTTATTATATGTAACTTCATGTGTTGGTATTTTCAAATTAGACACACTGTTTTTTTTATAAATTTTTTCATCAACGTAATTGTATGAATAAGAAAACTTGTTTCTATATTTTTATTAATAATAAATAAAGAATATTTCAACGTAACAATGCGAACGGTGTATAAGAACGTTACTTTTTCCAATTTCACCGCGACGACGCGTCAGGAAAATCCTCTTTTGATTTATTTTTTAATTCAGCATCTCATTTCAATTTATGAACCATCGTACTCCGCCATTTGTACCTGTCAAAACTTGTCTGTATGATAATGTTCTATTATAATCATTTGATATTTATTTAAAATAAATTATTAAAGAAATATATATTATTACGTTTATTAAGAAGACAAACACAATCATTTGATGTCAATATGATTAATATTAAACACGTTTATAATTTTGTAGCATTAAATCATTAATTAAGGAAATAAAAACTAATAAAATTCTTAATGTAAATATTTTTATTTGTCAATATTTGTAGTGTTTAAATTTTGCGGAAGTAACTTTAAATGGAGTGTTTTATGACGCAATATTGGAAGGGACGTTGACAAGATGGCGCTGGGTGTTGGGTGACGCGCAAAAAGAACAAAGTAACAGATGATCCTCATTTAAATATCTGCTAGGGACAGGGGTGTTTAGAACTTACTAGAACGTTACACATTACACGATTCTCTTAACATAATATATAATTCATATAACCCGTGACATTTTTTTTACTGTATTACTCAAAATAGTTATAGCTAAAGAATAAAAAAAATATGTACAATAAACCTATATTTCAAGCATATTATAAGTCATATTTTTAAATATTTGACCTCATATAAGCACATATTTTCATGTTATGCTATAATTTTAAAGAAACTATGAAAAGACCTTTTTAGTTGATAACAATCCGTTAAGAATGCATCTTTTAGAAAACGGAAGTTTTTTTCTGGGAAATTAAAAATAACTTACAAAATAAGCATGTTTTTGGGGATTTCGACGCAAAAAAAAGTCTTAAAGAAGGTCTAAAATAGGATTCAATGTGTGTTACAAAGTCGACTAGTGTGGTCAAGTCACAGCGTAGACAATATGGTGGGATCAAAGAGCGGCGACACAGCGCTTAACGGCGATATTATTATAGGAAATTCTTCAAAAAATCACACTACAACAGTGTATAAATAAAAGAAATATTAAAGAAAGAAAACTATTTAATAAAACATATGAAAAATAAAGCAAAAAAAAACAAACAAATGATCGACTTAAAACTAAATGCAAGTCCTTAAAACTAGAAAGTAACGACAATATAATAAACACTTAAATCTATTTCGCTCGTTACCTGGACACAACTGACTGTTAGTAATGAATTATACAAAAACCAAAAAACTTATTTCGCTAACCTAATAACCATCTTAAATTTATTATCGCAAAGCACTAAACTAAGAACTGGATGAAGGAAATATAAACTTAAATCTAAGTAACGGAAAAGAATTAGTTAAAGTCTTCATCTGGTTCAACAAACATCAGCAAACGAGTTCACATTTGAAAGGCTGGTGGCTAGATGGCGTTGTTGGGGTCCCACGTGGGTTCCAGCCCGACGTGTCTCACCCCAGGACTATAAGGGCATGCTTAGCCACATGATAGATTATAATGACCTTGGCTTCAAAATGTTAATCGCTAGTCTTGTCATAATATAAGCCATATAGTCCAATTTCACTTAAACCTGTAACAAAGAATCGTTTTGAGGTTAAATTTACGAGGTTGGTACCCAGATGCAATTAAAAGATCTATATTCAAACTAAGGTTCTAATGAAGATTCAGAAAATAATTTTCAGTCATAATTCGTTAACAATTCTAGACAGTTTTTAACACCTATACAGCTATATAGATTCTTGTTTCGTTTTTTTTACATGTTCTCCTACAATTTAAGGCGTATCTATTCAGTTGCATCCATAATCCAGTTCCTATCTTTACTGCCTACATACCTAAGTCTTAAACCTAAGCGGTCATCTGTGCGCTGCTCCCTGGGGAGTGGTGACAGCTCCGCGTGCCAGGCCTCGCCCGGGCGACGTCGTTCAACGCCGGCGGGCGATGACGCGGGCATGGCCTGCTGAAGGCTACTAGAAAGATATTATATTGAATAAACCCGCGTGCAACTAACAATGTACATAAAATAAAGTCAGTATTAAACGCTAAGAAATATGTTGTATAATCAATACCACAAAAAGCCAATTATACAAATTGTATGCTATACAACTAGGCACTTATATAGCATTAATTACATAAGTGCTTTGTTTTGTAATTAAATGAGACGTAGCTTACCCATTTTTGGCCTCCAGCAGACCGTGTTACGCGGGCACCCTGGCTCACTGAAAATAAAACGAATTAATTATGAACAATAAGTAGCCTGTTTACAGTTGATTAATAAAAAAAGCACATGGCTAAATACAAAATGGCCGCTGAACAAAATGGTTGGCGGCCATATAAATGGCGATATAATTGTATTCTACTCACGTTCCGCGCTATTACCCGAGTACGATGTGCGACCAACATACAGTCTTTTATATTGTGAAGATAGAAGACTCTGTTCGCAAATAGCTATATGTGTACTTTTAATGCGTATATATTTTTTAAGTATTTAGATTACAATAATATAACTTCCGCTGGCTCAACTTCAATTGAATACCAGTCGTATAATATTTTGTTTATTTTTAGCATATATATATTTTTGGAACATAATAAATTCCCATTATGTCTATGATCGGAATGCCTGCACTAATATATGAAATAATTCCATGTTCAATAAATAATATTAAACGCATAAAATAACACTGGATTTATGGATAATTTGCTATTGCAATGTGAAATTCGTAACAAACAAATCCTCGATGGGTCAAAACAATGTTACATACGACATTTTTCTTTTGAATCAAATGTTTTTGTAAATCACTAACATTTCCCGTACTACCCTCGGTTAATTGTGATTTAATTGAAATGCAATGAAATTAACAACTTATATACTTACAATACTGTAAACTTGTTTGCTACATTTGTAACTCAATATTATAGATAAAGATTTACAATTTGAATACAAAAATTATTAAAACCTATTTTAAAAGAAAAAATCTTAGTTCGATTCGCGTTTAGATATTTCTTACTATTTCTAATGTAATGCATTACTGTGTTTCAACATGAAATTAGTTTAGATATATATTTAAAATTATATATAAATAAGGATATAAAGTTTTGTTCTATATATTATATATATTTGTATACTTATACCATATTTTCGTAATGTTTTATTGATACTTAGTTTTATTTTTTTTCTGAGGGTAGTTACTTCAAGGTGTTTAGAATGATTATGTTCTTGGATTTATTTAAAAATACACAGACAGTTGTTTATTATGATTAATTTTTCTTTAGAAACTAATTTGGTTACTTTAATCATAAAAAATATAGTTGGTTGGTAGTTTTAGATATGGGCTTCAGCCGTGCAAAGACGTTCTGCCATTGTCAATTTTTCATTATTTCGGTGTTTGCAGTACAATTAAGACGTTAGACGATTAAGCAATAAAAAATATAAGTAAATTTCTATATAAATGTCAAGCGACGGAGACGCCATGCTGTATTTATTAGCTTCACCTGTATGTTTGTTTGTAACCGACTTCTTTGGGCGCGATTTTGACCCACTTCAAACGGCCAGATTTCGTTCAAACCTTGTAGATTTATCGAGGACCGATGACAATACACTAATTTGATAAAATTATTCCATTTTTCAATTTGCAAAATATGATTTTTGTTAATTTATATAATTTTCATCTATAGTCGATAAGGTGAGAAACTTAATTAAAATTAAAAAAACAAGCTATTTTTAATAAACCAAACTAAAAAGTAGAAAATAAATAATAGTTTAAAAAAACAAAAAACACGCTTTTTATAGAAAACTGAACTAAAAGATGGAAAATAAATTTTAATAAATATAAATTAATAATAGTGTAAATAAAAAAAATGTATTTTATTTAAAAAAGCGTGGGGTGCTTTTTAAGATATTATCGAAATGATAATCACTCTACTGATATCTGTCAATAAAATATTTATAACTATTGACACCATGCACCCCACTATTATTTTCTTAATTTAAATTTATTAAAATTTATTTTCTATTTTTTAGTTAGGTTTTCTATAAAAAGCGTGTTTTTTAGTTTTTTTAAACAATTATTTATTTCATTAGTAACTGACGTTTGTATAATTTTTCATAATAAAACATTCCGGTCGTTTACAGAATAAAATGTTTAATATAGAAAAAAATATACTATTGGGCTTTTAAATAATTATAATTTGTTAATCATTGTGATGTTGCAAAAACAAAGTATATCTTCTTTAATGATCATTGAGAAATGTTAAGTATTATATTCTTGAGGAAGTTACTAGAAAAAACACAAGAAAAACTTAAAATGTCATATATCATCAATCAATACATATTATAAAACAAAGTCTCTCGCCGCGTCTGTCTGTCTGTCTGTCTGTCTGTTCGCGGTAAACGGAAAAACTACTGCATCGATTATTAAAAGGTTAGTCTTACCACCGTATAGCGTATAGCGTGATTCTCGAGGAAGGTTTTAGTATATAATGTATTAAGTTTTTGTACATATTTTTGTGTATATTAACGATATCTGTTGAAGTTGTCGGGAAAAAATGAGCCGACTGAGAGCTTTTAACGAAAACGGTTCCTGAAGCCTTTGAGATTTAACAAAATAATATATGGCGGAATTGTGTATATTATATAGGTCTAAAGAAAAATTCGCGCTGGCCTATCTCATAAGAACATATATCCATTTTACTACTTTGAAAAATCGGCATTCCTAAAACTTTTGTTTGAAAGCTATTTACGTAAATACGGTATTGAGTATTATCAAAATAAATAAACTCCGTTTTCAAGCCTTCATCTGTGTCTGTAAATAAGTTTTTAAATTATTTAAATTGGGCGTACCATTTGAAAGCTATCATAATATAAGTTTAATGATTCTCAAAATTAAATAGGCTGTTTATATTTTCTGTAAAGAGCTCACGCGAAGCCGGGGCTGGAACCTAGTTAATGTATAAATTTTAAAAGTAGAAGGGGATTACAGTTCGTGATTATATTCTCTATAAAAGTATTATAGCTCATAGATACGATAATTGTTAATGCAACCATACAATAAATAAAAATACAATAATATCATGATTTACATAATATTATAGATAATATAATAAAAAATATTATACACTTATTAAGTAAATTACGTATATTTTTTTTCTGTGACACTTAAATAGCTTCGGATATACTAAGATGAGAAGAATTTGAGTGGCTATAATAAAGGAGCATTAGTTCTGTATAGCTATGGTAAAGCTTCTTGAAATTTATGGTTTTTCCCACAAAGATTGTCCAGGCAGCCATCTTAGGGAAGTTAATAATCCTGGTGCTGAAACACCCGGGTTACGTACCGAGATCTCCCCGGGGCGGGCGGAGGCGTTGGGCGTGTACCAATTTTCTAAGTTGTATTCGTTAAAATATTGCTTTAATATTAATGTATCACTTTTGGTAACGAAATTTTTCTTAAACAATTAAATAAATATATATCTAACATTGACTTTACAGTGTTTATATTATTTTTGAATTATTATTTCCATTAATATTCATTCAAAGTCAAAAGACGAATTGTTGAATTTAATTTTTTTTTTAAATTAGCATATTAGTTTTGGACGTGTTTTGAAAGAATTCATCCAAGATGGCGGTATATATTAAAGAACTACGTATTTAATTCAATTAGTTTAGAATAATACTAGACATTTCAGATAAATTTTCAATTAAATTAAATAAAAAACGATAAACGTAGTCATTTCTATGTGAATAAAATATTTTTTTTCTTCAAACATTAAGATGACATCGTCTTTTATAACATTTTTACGTTCAATAGCACCTAGTTAAAGATTTAGAAACTTATCTGTGACTATTTCATTAATGCATTACGATAAAGTTAATATTTCAAACCAACTATTCTCTTAACTTAATGTCTTGGTGGCCTGGAGGTTAAGGGCCCACCTCTCATAAGTGAGGGCGCGGGTTCGAAACCTTGCGAGTACCAATGTGATCTTTTCCGAATCATATATACTTTCTAAGAGTATTTAGACACCACTGATGGACGGTGAAGGAAAACATCGTGAGGAAACCTGATCTTATAATTTCAAATGATAAGACTGAAATCGCCAACCCGTCTTGAGCAAGCGTGGTGATTAATGCTCTAACCTTCTCCATGTGAGAAGAGGCCTTTGCCCAGCAGTGGGCTCCGATAGGCTGATGATGATTCTCTTAACATTTTACTACTAATTATAAACATTAAAAATATATTTAAAACGTTTCAATTCACGTTAATATTTCAAAAAGTGATGTTATTTATGAATCAAATGCATTATATTACAACATTTTACATATTTCTTCAATATGACGAAAATTTGATATCTATTTGGTATCTTCAATTATGTTTTAGATGTTAAACTGCACTCACTAGATTTTAGTGTGTATTTTAGTTATTAAAATTGTTAATGTATAAATATTTCTTAATGTCTATATAAATAATGGTTTATTTGTAAGCCGATTTTAAAATAGTATTACCCAAATCGACCGATCTTTTACATTCGCGTATAATTCTGTCTTTTTTTGCAAGGGTGGTCTCATGATGAGGAAATCAGTATCTGATGACTGCATCACAGTCAGATCAATAAAACCTTTAATTTTTTTTATCTATATCAAAGAGCGTAAAAAGCACAATATTTTCTCCGCGGCTTTAACCGCTAAGTTCATGTTTTCTGGATTCCAGACTATTTCCTTCCCATGTAAATCGATTCAATTAATTCCATTCATTCTATTCAGTAATTTTCCAGTTTAGATGAGATTTATTTCTAAACGTTATCGTTTACCGTTGTATATCTCCAGTAGCCTTCGTCTTTTAGTTAACTTAGAATCGTTAAAATTAAATACAGTCAATTCTAAAGTTGAACAAAAATTCACTTACAACACAGTTATAGGTTCTTTGATTTCATGATTTATTTGAAGTCAGCAACAAGCAACTGATAAAGCAACTGTGTTAGATAAACCACAGTGCTCGTACAACGGAATCCGACAAATATTTTGCAGGACATCGTAGGACTATCGGTTCTGGCGGACTATAGACTGCCTAAGACCTGTAGTCTAGAGCTTTCTACAATAAAGTACCTTGTAATCCGACAAATTACAGATACAATGATAAAATGCTGTGTTATATACATATGTATGTGTGTTTCTGAACGAAATAACCGTAAATTGGTGATGCGTACAAAGTTTATCTTGTTTAGACATGTTTTAGCGGAGATTGACAAAAAAAGCGGAGATTAACAACAAAAAAATCAATATTAAATAGTTTACCATATGATTAAAGGGGCTACTATTAAAAGTGCACAATACAGTTAAATCGTTAGAAGAGTTACGACCAACTTAATAGCTACTAATCTACTGACGTATCAAATACACTTCTTAGCTATAACGTACCTAACTAAATAAAGTTGACTTACATGAAGCAAAAGGATGTTAACGCAGACTTTAAACTTATTTCAACAAATTCAACACACGCGAGATACATAATAATTGAAACAAATGAAAAATACTAAAATGAAAATATTTATGTAATATTTAATATTATAAACATATACTTATGAAATAACTTTTTATTTCAACAAAATCAAAAAGATCTGTTAGCAAATTAATACATTAAAAATTGTAATGAAAAGTAAAACGGGAATCATCTAAAAGTACTATATAAGACGCTGTAGTCTTAAGGATGGATGTATTGCGGAAGGATTATTAGGAAATAATTCAAGATTATAAGGTGAGTGAAATTAAAATTTATAAGAAAATGTAAAACAGATCCAGAGATACGGGCAGACTTCGAACCAGTAACCTCCAGAATATCGCATTTGAGCTGTTTTCCCAAGTAAGCCATCGCGTTTGACTGTTCATTTCTAAGAAATTCTCTAATTTAAATTTAAACATTAGCTCAATATTTTTTAATATTAAAAATTATTATTGCGTGGAAATAAAATAATTATAATATCAAGATTAATTTAATGATTAATCAATATACATATCACTGTCCGGCCTCTAAATTTATGTTTAAATAATAAGTACGTATACCGGCTGACGTCTTGTTTTTTTAAATTATTTTATAAGTCACAATCGAGTAACAAGTCATTTTTAAGTAGATTTGATACATTATTTATATAATATATTGTCAAATATTATACCAATTATGTTTAAAAGGTCAAACTCGTCTGCCCGTGATCACGGTTTCTGAAAAGTAACCGAAACGTCGTTATTATGTAGTTTTTTTTAAATAATAAAAATCCGCGTAGTTTATCAGAAAAATATTAGTTTCATTTAAATGAATAAAACTCGCGAAAATCTTAGATCTCATTAGGTCAAACGAGAGATAGGATAATCATTAGGTAACTACCACTAAGCCATAACGAGGAATGATATTATGTTAGTTTAAAACGAAATTAATTAATAACTTAACTTAATATTAATTGGATTTGATTATTTTGGTGTATTAAACAATATTTCTGATTATTTCCTTGTTAAATAAACTATGAACCGGTAGGCAAATATCCGTCGGCAGTGAGCTTGTGAAGAATTTAGCGTGTTTTGTTTCGTACAAATAAACTAAAGAGCTTAATCAATGGAAGCAAATATGTTATCATAATTTAACGCTACGATTACATATTTTTATATTTATTCAAAAACTAATGTGTAAGAAAAAAATATATTCGTGTGGTTATATACATATGAATTTTATTCTCAACAGTAAAAAAATTTGCAACAATAAAAAAAAAAATCCATATAACATGTATATTTTAAGTTATAATTTTAAAATATTGTAAACTTTTATGAGAAGAAAATCTAAAATAATATTATATTATGGGGACTAAAATATCATTTAAACGTTAAATTTTAAATTCCAATGCCTATCATGTTTAAATATAAATATAAATATTTAAAAAAAAAAAACAAACTTTTCATTGATTTCTAAACGATTAACGAAACGTGTGACAGTAATTTTTTTATCCATTAATGAACATTTTTGAACGATAATGTAATATAATAATTAATTATGATAGCGTATTTGTTGTTATTAAATTTATTTTTTGGTAATGAGACAATTTTTTTTATTCTACAAACATACAAACCTATATTATGTTCTGATTTAGATATTCTTTGATATTTGAGTTAGTTAGTTAGCAATATTTTAATCGGTATATTGTCTATTGAAGACTAAAATAGAAGATTCTCAGCAGTAACACAGTTCTTTGCATCAAGTCGCGAACTTGTTCTTCACGAACCCCTTAGCGAATTTCATACGGAGACGCTAATAACTCAAAGAATAGAATAGAATATCAATAGAAGATTAAAATTCATTTTATACTTAATTATTGCTGGTGCCGGGTCCATTGCCTTGCAGGGAGAGGAACTTCAACAGTGCCTCGGACTGGCGACCCAGGTGTAGGTTTAAGGAGCCCCTATCTAATGCGCGTTAAACGCACACCTCCACCGTCCAGGTTCCTCTCTCTACCTATCCAAATTTGAAACGGACCTACTAGGGCTGTTTTGGAAGTATGTTTTAAGAATGAATTGGAGTTAGTTTTGGACAGGCCCAAGTCTTTGAGTAGATAGTGAGAATTATCTGTTATACCTCTCGCTCCAACTTCTACCGCATACAAATTTACGACAAACCTAGTCTTACTGAGTTCGTAATACTTATTGACTTTGATGGCATGTCTTTGCGGGTGTCGGTTTCCCAAAGAAACGTTTTAACGTTTATTAGCACAACGCGCTATAAAATTCGCGACTACAGAAATACGAGTATGTCTGGTTTAGACGCCGACGCACAAATATCCTCTGGGATTATTTACAAAAGTACGAAAAATTTATATTAAAAATGTGATTAAAAAAGATAAACCATGTTTAAGCTTTTATGAAATTTGAAATGTATGAAACTATGTTTTTGCAATAAAATTTTGTAGAAGACGTGCAATTAATAGTTTTACATATAAGCGTCATTTGAGTACAACGCGTGGTTAGGTGTGTGACGTCATTCTTGGTCCAAAATGGCGGAAAACCAAAATTCCTACTCCTATAGTGTGGAAATAATAACTAGAATAGAAGTTGAATAAAAAAGAAGCTAATAAAAGAGCCGTAGTTTTAGACCTTTTCAGCTTCCTACTATAGTCATTAATTTAGTCAGTTATTAACCAACCTCAACTTTTTGCTAAATATCCGACGGGGTTTGCCGATATTAATGAATTGGTCTCACGTCAATTTTATAAAGATGAGCCGAAGGGATAAATAATACAGTTAAATCTCAACATTCAATTCGAAGAAAATATAATATTTTTAAAAACTTTATAGATGATAATTACTTCTTCTGTTCTTTGATACAAGTGTCCTAACTATGTCCTTTTACAGCTGTTCAGTTAGGTGTAGTTTAAGTTATGTTTGTTAAAGTAATTACATTGATTAGTGAATATTAGTTCTATGTATAACATTTATCAGCAACTTTAAATACTTTACAGAGATTCTTATTTAAATCCAGCGTCCAGTAAGTCCTATCCTAATTTAAAATCTAAAGTTAACCTGCTTCCTAGTTAAGTTTATAAAACGAAGGCCAAACATATGCTAATGTCTGAACAACTAAGCACTTTCACGTACCGTCCGATACACTCCCGGCCGCTTTAATTATATACATTAAATAAATTATTTATTACACATAAATGACAAATAGTCTCACAGACTATAATATATAAGTTTATAGTAAAAGAGGTTTTAATTAATATTTATTTCTTTATTATGTGCATAATATGTATTTATACAAATGTTTCCAGTGAAAAATCCTTTACAATCATAGAAAACTTTTGATATGCCATTTCTAAAATGGAAATTTTGTGTTTATCACCTGTAATTATATGTAATGCATATCAATATGAAGTATTGATATAATTATCCGCGCTTTATACGTGTAAATATGTATGTTTGTTTAATTAAATAAACGCGTTTATTCCACACGACAAACTCCCTCGTGTTTCTTCCACACAGCACTCAATATTATAACTCGTCTAACAAATAAAAACGTTGACATTGGCAACATATTCCACGATACAAAAAATGTATGTACGTTTGTAAATAATATCAAAACCTCTTCAGTATGTATATGATTATATTATGTAATAAGGAAATCAAATAATATCGGTCCTTGTATGTATATAATAGTATTGATGTATATTTATTTGATCCGACAGTGTTAATCGTATGCTGGTCTTCACATCTGACGCGGATGTTTCACGAGTTTGTAAAAAGGAATACGAAAAAAAAGGCAAACGGAAAGGATCCCACCCACAGGATGTGTATTGTTTTAGATACGGACATATTTTATTTACTAAGTGGTTACTTTGAATAAAAATGCGGTTAGCTGTTTAAAAAGTATAAAATGTTATGTCGCGAGTAGATTTATATCATTGCTTCCTTTATCTCGTTTGCTTCTCTTTGTTTTGCATTTTGGCTACAAATTGTTTCTCTGCTTTTATAATGGACGGTGATTTTCCGAGTTGCGTTAACATTAGTATATAAATATAAGAAAGAAATATTATTTAATTTTATGTTTATTATTAGTTTCTTATAGTTGTAATTCGGATACAGTTTTACTTATAAATTTGTTAAGAAAAAATCTACATACAGTATGTCTTAAATAGTATTATATTCGTATGCAAAACGACACATAATAGAAAGAAAATTCTATAAAAAGGTTTTGAAACTCGCACTTTGAAAGTAATGTTTTAAAGAAAAAAATACAAAAGTAAATGTAATGAGAGCTACCGTGCTCTAAACAATTGTACCGTCGTGATGATAGGAACTGTTGAGCAAACAGTGGCTACGTGGTTTACCTGCGTTCATCTACAGGGTGATTTAACATTTTATTACTTAGCAATCCTAATACTATAAGTCTTACTTATATTTGTAATAAATTATTAATATTGCTATAAAAATTATTATAAGAAGTTTCGAAATTATATTTTTGAAATGATTTGTTTTCATTTTAATTTTTGTATTAAATCCGTCATACTTTTTTTATAGTTTTTTTTTAAAGCAACAAGGCAAATGAATACCAGTTTCTTAATTCCCATCGAAAATTTTTTGATATCCCGTCGGCTTTGTAACGTGTTACTGTCTATTTTGACGTTGAAAGTGTGATTAGTCCTGTATTTGAATATCCGTGGGATCTGTTACAGTATTATCGCTGCAGGCGCCTGTAACCGCCCATTATCATCAATACTCCGTGACCAGCCGACCTGAGATCGCATCGAAACCAACAGTTGAAGGGTTGCAACCAAATAACACAAACAATACGTAACTGATCATTTCATCTATAGATCAATGCCCTACGAAGATTGTGCGTGGCTGTATAGGATAAACCTTAATCTATATATTATCTGCGTTTAAAAATAAAACAAAAAATAAATGTTTGATGTAGTTTTGTGGTTTAAAATACTATATTTTAGGTTAGTTTATTAATAACAAACGAGTAATTGCAAGTAATAAAGTGTTTTAATGTGCTATCATTCTATCATCATTTGTTTATTATATATGAACAATTACTAAGTATACCTGCCTATATTTCGTAAACATAATTGATTTAAATGTAACTCGTACAGAATTAAATGGCAACACAGTTATATATCATATTTATATTTGCGAAAACATCTCATCCACGAAGAGACGATAACAGCCTTTGGATATATTCAATAAGTTAGAAGGTATTTGTCAGATTCTAAAATCAAATATATTTGACAGATAAGTTTTTCAAAAAAAAATTTCGATTGAATTAAACTTTTTTATTATTTATTATATTAATTCATTTAAAATGTGTAAAACATCAATATAAAGTTATCAGTACTTTTAACTCTCTACATAAACACGTCTATAACAACTTCTAGTGTTGTAAATCTTATAAACTAGGTAAGTGATTTATCGAGTATTGTTACGGTTTTTTTGTAAGATATTTCTTGTCTTATAATCACTAAGGTTGATTATTGGCTTGTTTCCCATGGGATACATAGCAGTGATATGGATTGTTAAGAAAACATTTGTTAAAACAAATAATTTCTAGAAACAAAGGAAAATTTGTGAGTATTTTGGGCATTCATAAATCTTTGTTCACAACTTTATATATATAAGAGATATATAAATTTCTATTGATTAAGTTTACGTATGAAAAGGTCATAACAGTCGTTTACCACAAGTCTGCATCGTGATACTACATACGGAGCGTCAAAAGTTTTTCATTCATAAATTAGTATGAATTTATTAACGTAGGTTATTGAGTGGGAGACGGGAAACGCTTCGTAGTTGAAGTGAAGACACGAGCTTGAGCTATGCGTGATTTACATTAGGCAATATGTTTATCTTTGATGATAGTAGCTTGTAATATACATTTATATATATATACACAGTTAATTACCAAATATATATATATATATATATCTTGTAATAATGGTCGCTAATGACACCTTATGAATTAATAATAAATTTTAAGTTGCATAAATATTATTAATTAGTAACAAGTCGTAATCTAAACATATAACGTAAATATTTGTATTTATTTTTCCTATTGCTTTAACTGCATATAGATCTACACACAAATACGTGTATTGGTGTGTGACTATGCTTATATATAAACGTATGTGTATCTCCTACTATCGTTATTCCATATGTCAGAATGTCAACACCTCGTCTCCTCCATAATACTCTAAATCCAAGGTATTCAAACGAGGTGGCTGTCGACCTACAACCTGGAGTACACCGGTGCAGACAGCTGATTTAACATTCAAATATATAAGGAATTGAAAACTGGAAAGCTGATGCGAAAATGACCCTTATGGTGTACGCATTAAGGTTGACGACCTGGTCGTATCTGTCATAAACAAATTCGCTGACGAAGTTGACGATGCAGAAAATGACATGTCAGCGAACAGCTCCCGGGCGCGGGTCCATGTTTATTTGGTAGAGATTTTTTTTTTCATAAACATTTTCCATTTACATAGAATACAATACTACAGTATAATAAATAATATTTTATGTTATTTCGTTTATAACAGAGATAATAAAATAGTTATTCGCAAATTGTTGGACCATTTTTGTTTATTAATATGTATTTCGTATTTCTGAAAGAAAATAATGTTTGACAAATAAACAACAGTATATTGAATATTGTTTCTAAAACAATATACATTTAATCAATAATTATATCTATCTAAGTTGAAAACACTTGTATTTAAAATATCTATAAAATCCCTTCCAGCGGTTTAAAATTTACATTGGCATACGTTCAAAAATTTAAATAAGAAGCAACTACATCGGTATTAGAAAAATCCTTTTTCGATATCAATAAAACAGGCGCCATCATTTAATAATCCTAAAAGTAAACAAAGTAGTTATAAAAGAGTCGAGATATATATGGAAATGGATGTAAAAATATACAATACAAGTGAGTCCAATCCCGCATGTTATTGTCGTTTATCCGCGACACGTACGCCACCTAGCGGTATCTTCTACTCACACGTTTTGACAGCAGCCAAGATGGCCGCCTAGCAACTCCATCTTGCGACAGACATCTAACTTCACCGAACACAACTCAACTGCATTAAATTTTCAACTCATTTTCACTTCCGTTTAACCAAACGAATAACTAATTAGCCTTAAACACATCCGTCCCGCACTCCCGAGATAGTTACCGAATGCTCTACAACCGTTGTAAACTCATTATGGCCATAGCACAATCAATTAATTAGAGGCACTTAATTACTAATTAGCATAACGGAGCTATGTCTTCAACGACAGCGAAACGTCGAATGAAAAGCTCCACCATGTTGTTAGTGAATTTTATACTCCATCCCAGTCAGCAGAGCCTCCAAGTTTGCCTCCTTCAAATTCGTTATGCATACAGCACCAAGGGCTGTTGAATACCGTTCGCGTTTATTTATGAACAGGCAAACTTCTGGTGGCTGGTGGGAACGCTATAGGCTCGCCTCCGAACTGGCCGCGACTGCCGGACCTGGCCACAATGCATGCGGACGCTGAAAAAGGGCTTTTTATGTATTCAACTTCACAAGTCCGCTTCTCATCTGCAAGTCGTATTATGGATCTAATTAACAAGTTAATATGGACGTGCCTTGGAGCGCGTCTGCGCAGACACGACAGGAGCACGGAGGAGAACATTTAAAATGTAATCGTAAAGCATTAAAAACATGCCCGTCCACCTGATGATGTTTATAAGTTCAGTGGAGCGTGAGTCCTGAAATAGCGTTTGTAACTTTGAAATGTTAAGGAGCGTTCAGATATTCCACCCCACCCGACACCCCCATCACAAAGTATAATGATATCGTCGCTGGCGTTATTATGGGAGTTGTCATAAATATTTCATAGATGGAGGGCAGTTAAGAAGCAGTGACCGTCGTCGGGTCGCGCTCTCCTCGTCTCGGCCGAGTCGTTCAATGCGGAAGCTTACTGAACATTTTTATAAAACTCATCCCGCGGTAATGACGCCAGCCTTATATGTTTATCTCTGATACATCACGTCTCTCGTTAAGAATGTAGAGGATATCGAAATCATTTCTTTTGATATTTTTCTTGGGAATCCGATCTTATAGCTCGGATATTATTTTTTGTTCTAAATTAAAATGACATTATGTATAGAAATGTTTAAACTATATAGTTTTTATGGAACTGATGAAGGTCCATTGTCTCGTGATTAAACATCTGAGAAATAAAAAAGATATTTTTTAAGGAAAACTTAGGAGCTATTCAATTTATTGACGTTTTTAACAAAGGTGCAACAATTTCACAGTAGGCATGATGTCAGAAGACATTTTTCATATTTAGAATTCTCACGGCACATGTAAACTATCCTCGCAGAAGACCTCCCTCTTTATAATCGTGATCTTATAATAAGTATTTTTTTAATTACCGTCTGTCACGTATCTGTGCTGGTGCACTTTTTCATAGTTCAAGTTGGGAGGGTCCTGAAGGTGGCTAATTACCGCCGGTCAGTCGCCGTCCTTTGATCACACGCCTTTGATCGGGACGCAGGATACACACTAGCAAAGCGGACATTAATTATATTCATAACAAAACAGTATTTCAAAAGACTTCGTACATATCTAAGTAACATTTGATGTATTAACGAAATACTTACATTGAATGAGCATAATATATTATTTTTAAAGCCTCCATCAGTTAACAGATATATTATTATTAAATCATGTAATTTTATAAATAGTTCAATATGTCTGATTTACTCGTTAGCACCGCCAACAGGCCGTCGCACCGAATTCCTTTGACGACTCAAAAACTTGTTACAGTCCGTATTAAAATTCAAAAACGACTGGAAACTCAGTCCTGATTCCTGAAAACATTATTCAAGGGATTTGAATAATGATTTTGTTTTAGTACGCTCACCTTCGTTTAATGTATGCGAAGATAGAAAAGCCGCTCCTAACTTCGTAACGTGATTTTTGGTACTTAAATGTTTCAGGAACTCAATTTTACGGACACTTTGTGGTCTTTGTGCTGGCGGGTGTCTTTTGTGTTGTAATACTTTGTGTTGTGTTAGAAAACCTCGTTTATATAATGTACCACGCTTAACCAGGTACACGTTAACAAATTACCAAAAAGCATTACTAGGTGGACGTTGTGTAAGATTATATGTTTAATAATGTTGTATTAGAGCTATATAATATTCTTAAACGCAGATACAGAATGCGACTAATGCTTAGAATTTATAATATTTTGATGATGAATATATTTCTCAAGCGACAATTAAGTTACGTGCTTTTTGAGATCAGTATTGCTTATACAGAATAGGAAAAGGCTTCCAAAATATACGACGCTGTTCGATGTAAAGCTGACAGAGTTTGATGTTACAGAAATAAGCAAGTTTTACGGATATATAAATGATATCTGTAAATGATTTTTAAAGCCACATTCCATATAATATATTCGTATAAACTCCGTCATTAGAATCAAGTCATTTCTGTAGTCATAAAAATGTTAATGCTCCTAAAACAAATAGCTCGTAATGTATGCAAGGGGGATTTTAACAGCGCTCCGTGTTTGTCTTGCAGACGTTTTTACTTTGTCTCTGATTAAGATAGAACTCCGCAAATTGAATTGTCGGACGGGATTGATTTTATTAAAATGGGATTGCCGATGGCAATGCTAGTGACGATTCCAAGATATTTTTATATATTGTTCCTGATATAATCACCAATAAACATCGGATTAGACTTAAAATCTATATTTAAAATGTTCGGTTTAAATTAACATATAGACGTCTGTTTCAAAGTAATTTATATATTAGTGTTTTTTTTTTAAATAGATATTCGATGAAAGAATAATCTTTGCGTTACTTTAGGTAATTATTTTATCATCAATATATAGGGAACGTTGTTGTCCAAATTTATCCTAAATATCTTCACATCAATCAGAATAACTTACCTACAGATACGGCCGGTGTTTCGGCCTGTTTATCGCAGGATGATGGATGTTTGAGGAAAATATTTTTGCTCAATTAAGCGGAACCTCCTTCCGTCTCACACCCAAATAAAGCTGTGTTGCCAACATTATATATAGTATATTAAGTATATTGTAATTGAAACATTATTAACATCATAAGATTTCAGTGCGTTTTTCTTCAAATAACGAACACAATCACAAATAAAATCAAACATTTATTAGTAAAATTCTATTAATAATAATATTATTTGTTCGAAGATGGTAATGAAAGAATAAATTTCTTTGTAACATACATAAAGTATCAACGACTATAAAGCTCGAGATCCTTTAACAGCGAGAGTTCTGACAATCCGACCTATCCAACAAACATACAACGTATATTGTTAACATCTTATAAATGTTTATATGAAACGTTCCAGTGAAATATTCCCACATTTTTCCATTTACCCAAAAAACAAAATTAAAACGTTATGGAAATTTTTCATAGGGAAATATTCTAAAATTATTCAAATGAATGCGTCCTCTCCGTCCGCGGACCGACACCGTGTCTATGTTCTGTATCTTTTATTTGTGTTTCCTATCAATTCAATCAATCGCTGCTTCTCGATGTCACATGTTGGCATTCGATTTTATATACTTCGGTAGTTTTTAATTTTAAAATACTACCTAGTGATATTTTTATATCAATATAATATATGAAAAATATCGCTAGTGGCTATGGTTAAAATTTTGGAGATAGACATTTTATTAAACACTAATTTTGGGGCGCTTCGTCAATGTCAAATTTAATGTTAGAAATGTATAGTGGACCTATCGAACTCTGTTCTGCCTTGGAGGCCAAATATTAATTATTTTTTTGGTCGAAGTGGATGAAAAGTATCTGCGTCCGTCCCCTGGTTCTAAATTACCTCCTCACCAATTTTCCGCCTAATCTATACAGCCATTCTTGAGTAACAAATATGTAGTGTAATTAACACGACTTTGTTATATATATATATATATATATATATATATATATATATATATATATATATATATTTAGTTCGATAATGATACGTAGAAAGGTTTTGTGGTAATATTTTACATATAGGTTTATCAATACAATGGGAATATACATGTATGTAATTGTATTTTGCTAGTATTTTAGACATACCTAAAAAGGATTTAAAAGTTAAGCTAATCACACAAGGCTAATGATCCGAGAGCAATAAGGAGTCTTAGTGCTATCCGTATCAAGGAAATTTATGTACAAAAGAGAACAGATTGCGTCGCCCCTGTAAGGAATTTACATACGAACAGTGTGCCAACATCAAAAAATAAATTTTTGGTTTTACTTTCATATTTATTAAGCAAATGTTTACGTTTTTTTTTTTGGATTATAGTTGGTACTACCGCAGTGAGAAAAAACAATTTCTTTTCTATGTTGGTATTCAAATTGAAATGGGATGGATAAAATACAAATATAGATATACAAAATCAAATTTATTTCTATCGAGTAATTTTTGTAGAAAAATACCTAAACCTCAAAAATAACGGGCATTTTGATTAAAAAATAAGAAGGTTAAGACGACTTACTATTTCACAAATAACAGTAAATGGAGCTATTTGTAGAATATTCTATCCAACATAATGAAAAAATAACTATATATAAAATAAAAGATTTTTGCACTCCATTAAAAATATATTTCCATACCTTGCAATAACATATATTATATGTTTTAGCTTGTATAGCGCTAGTAGTGATTATTTCATCAGCATTATTCGGATGTATGTATTTTAAACATCCGCAAGACAATTTGACTTCATTCAACCAACTCCAACTGTACATAAAACTCGCTTGAACCCCCTTTGTCTGTTCTTAAGGACTACTTTGGATAATGCCACCTATTCATTAACGGTTTACGAAAAAAAAAAACCACAAAAAATCTTCGAGCAATAATTTTAATTACAGTATAATTACGGTAGAAAAACAGATGGATACAAATCAGGTTACAGACTACTGCAGTGGTCATACTATAATTAATTCTTTATTATATTTTTTTATAACAATTACGGTTTTTAATTATTATTATTATATATGTTAGAAAGTATTGCGTAATTGTATATCGTAAATCAATGGCTGGCTTTAAGAAGTTTCTTTGGGTAATGCGAGTGTTACGGCTCTAAATATGCTTCATTTGGTGAGAGGAAACTTTTTCAAGTAAACGAGGAAATCATATTCATATTTTTTCCACTTCAACTGAAGTTCTCACCCAATTTGAATAAAGTGCGTCGGCGTTATATTTCTGGAACTTTCTTTTATATCTTTTTCTGTTTGATGTTGCTACTAACGTTTAAATTTATTGATGACTTTAGAACTAACATCGTTTCAGCTTTATATTATCGGTGTAGCCTTTCATTGCCATATATTTAGTCTCTCTTACAATATTCTTTGTTTTGACCGTGCATTATTGATATCAGTGTATAATTTTTCTGTTTAAAGTAATTTTAATTTACTTCTGTAATGTTTTAATTTTAAATTGATTTTAAGTTGTATAAGAATATCTTTTTCAACATCATTTACTTTCTAAGTGATTGTTTATGTTTTTGTTAGATTAAAGGTATTTAAAAAGGGTAGGAAAATTAAAAAAAATCATCATAGTAAACTTACTTCTACGATTTGTCACGAAACTGTTGTAGAAACTTGAATTTAGTTTATTTCAACCTTTTATAAGCTAACGCCGGGACGTTGAAATGTAAACGAAATTCAGCGTAGCATATTCCTCTGAATGGGGGCCTCAACTCCCAAGTATTTATGCCAGACCAAACTTAATTTAGCCCTCGACGACCGCAAAGAAAACTTACCTTAAAATTAATATTTCTTTCATTAAAATCTTGTAATATTTTCGCTGCTGCATGCATAAATAATGTCCATGAATACGGAGCTCGCAAAAACGCTCCTTCGCCTCAAGCCGGGATATTGTTTCGATTTCCTAGACTATGGATATTTCTCGTTCGTTTTGTCTTATCTAATTGCAATTGTTTGTGCAAACGTTTGTTTTTCGAGTTTCAATTTTGTTCCAAAACCCTGATTGGGGACGAAAGATTTCGAGTCAATTTGAATAAAATGTAGTCATTTAGTTTGAGGTGCGCCATATATATATATAATAAAAAAAGAATATAGGACGCCATAAAACCTTACGTGTATTAAATATGGATATAAGTTAAAAATAGAATTACTGTTATGCAAATATATTCTCGAGAGGGGTTTCATCAAAAGCACCGACACCTCCGCTCTACCAATTAGGGGTCGATGAGAAAAGGGTTGATTGATCACTATTAAGTTATTAACGGAAACTATTCCACCGATATACGGAATTTATTTTACGTAACACAGACTTAGTATACTGTTTCAATATATACCCGTTAAATTTCCTTCAATTTTAAATTATGTAGTTATTATTAAAATACAATTTTAATGAATAGAATAATTTGAATTGTGGTATGACAGAACCATCTGTCATAGAGTATATATGAGTTGAATATAAAAACTTTTTGAATACTAAACCACACATAACGAATATAGTTGACATTTTTCACACAAGCCTGCGTTGGTGACAGTGCTCTCCACGTAAGCTATGTGCATAAATTGACTGAAGAGACACCCTTCACAGGGATTGTCGGATGGAAGATAAAAATTATATTGCGAACTACGTACTAACTTTATTACCAACAGATTTATGGTTAAGAATATTTATATAATGTTTTTATGACCACAAATTAATGTTACTACATACTACCGTACAAAATGCCTTGTTGATTTTTATATTAAAACTGATTTGGTCAATGTTCCAAACGAATAAGAATTAAGTGTGGGTCAGTCAATTAAAACAATTTTGTTGATTACAGATTTTTTTGTCCATCTGTCGCATGTCGCATTACAGCGGTGCGGTAATGAACGACTCTATTACATATTCAGCTAGATGTATGTATTATATGTACTGTATTGATCAGATTGAAATGAACATTGAAAATTAAATAATCATCTTTATTAATAATTTACACATATATATAATATTACTCAAAGAAACGTAAGCGTTATTTTATTATAAACATCTATTACGTAAGAATATAACTTCAGCCATTTATTATGTCAGAGCAATAATTCCGCGAGCGTTTCCCCGTAACGTTTTTCGTATGGGTTCAAATTTAACTTTTGATGCTTTTATTGCGTGAGAAAAAGGCCAGGTGAGATATTAAAATGTTTCATGTAAATTTCAGCCGTTCGTCTCTATATAGTATAGTCGTATATCTGCGGTTTAACTGTCTGTCCGTGTTTTATATTCATAGTTCCCTTACCGGGTTGAGGTTATGTTTTATATGCATTAAGGCTTGTGATTTATTATATTTATTACTTGTACAATGTTTTGTAATTGTATTAACAATTGTAAAATATTTTTAAAATATTAATATTTAAATATGAATCGTTACTACAGATTGTAGTACTCGTAAAGAATGCCTTAAGTACATTATCGTGTCGTTTGTGCCTGCATACCATTAGTGTTTACAGTGATTTTTGGTTATTTTTGAATTTATTTAAATAAGAAACAATCGTGGATATGAAAGAAGTGTTAAATTTTTATCTCACATTCTTAAACGGATAAATTAATTTATCATTAATATGTTCACTGTAACGTACACAAAGCTATGAACTGTTTGCCTAAAATAATATAAGCGATATGTGGTATAACTAAAATCTTATAAAGATGATATAGTAGGAGGATCCAGGAAATAAAGATTAGTGCAAATATAAGTTAAGAGTTGAATTTGGTTGAATTATTTTCATACAAATCTTTAGCAGTTCAAAGTTTATAATTTTACGTGTGTTTATGGTTATATTGAGTTAAACAAATATGACATATATAATTAATATAACGTTATAATATAAGTTTTAACAAGAAAATAATACACAAGGTTACATATAAAATAATTACGATACATAGATAATATTTAGCATTCGATTGTTAAAGTTTTCTATGAAAACCTAAAGAACCTCTTTGGTAAAACAGTAAACATTTTATTTAACTTTTCAATTAAGAGGTAAGAGCTTAATACAGAAGTATAACGGTCGCCAAATATTAAAATGAGTTGTGGAGTTTCAGATTAATAGACGGAATTTTTAATATAATTCAACAAACCGCTGGCAGAAAGACTGTGGACAGCTCCACAGATGATATATCTACAATGACATTTTATAATACGAATAAAAAAAAAATAAGTTTCAACCAAAGAGTTTATATTCCGAAAGTAATATGAAAAATAATTGAAGCTACTGTCAACGCGAACGTAAAATATAAATGCAAATCCGATATAAGCCGCTGAGACGGTGTTTGTTTTGATTGTATTAATTAAAACTCCGACCCTCAAGTTTCACGATTAACACCTCTTCTTTTCTTTCATTAAGAACCATTCATCGCTTAGAAATAACCGGATTATGAAGGACTGTTTAATACTTTTAGACGGAATTAGGAGAGTGAATTTTTTTATTAATATTCCTACTTATAACAGCTTGTTTAATTTAATTCTTGACCCGAATGAGAAATTTATTACTTGCGAGCGTGTGACGGTAGTTTTTGTTCAATCCGTGCCGGTTTTGATATCTGTCAAAAACGGAACATTTGGAATACGATTAAAATTTTTCAATAGCTGATTGTACGAAAACTAATATCGCAGGAAACACTGTTAATAGAAATATCTCTTAATAAGTTTACATTTTCTTAAATTGACTTTCGAATAACCCAAGTACCTTCTTACTTCGTACTTCGTTGTCTTTATATTCGAGTTTAATCAAATCCACGCGTCGGGAAAAACAATAATTCGGTAGAAAAAAAAATATGGAAAACAGACATTACCATAACACACTCACGTGGAGTGAATATCTGGCAATTTAATTAGACAAAGAAGATGTAATAACGTTTTATTGGGGTTGGGATGGTTATGTCTTCATGAATTGTATGGGAATGGATGAAGATGGAAATAGCTTCATGGGAATGGCAAAGGGTTATTAGATTACCGTATAAGAAAAACTGCTTCGACGATTGACCATACACTGTGTACAAAGGAATACGTGATTAGTTTGAAATATTGCCGTAAACACGAAATACCCTCCATTTAAGATAACCGTAAACCAAAAATGTTGCTTCGGTAAAAACAAATGTTAATGCGGCCGGAGCGGTTTAAATCAGCATTAGTTAACAATTTCGTCTGATCTTGATATGAGTTCGACTTGAACCAAAAACGCCAGGAATCCGAGCCGATCTTTATCCATTTGACGGACATGTGTCCTTTATTTTTGCGAGCTTTCAGAAATAAAAAGGGGATACTTAAGGCAAAGAATATCACTCAATGGCTGAGATATTTTTCAAAGCTTTCTCTGCATCCCGTTTTTATCCTACTTGACTTCTAATGTGGTGAATTCATACATGAACAATCGCGATGGAGTATTCTTGGTGGGGGGAGGTCGGGGGCGAGGGTGTATAGTCTTTCTTTTACAGTATTGCGAGGGAGGTGTCCGTTTAGGGTCGGCTCACTCACATTTTTAATGTTTTATTAAATTGTTTTTATTCCATAGAGTTATTATTATTGTATCGTTAATGAAGAATGTGTCCATACATTCTATTACATGAACTCAGTCGTATTATCTAATGGCGTAAATGATTTTACTTCTGAAAATTGTTACTTAATGTATGTATTTAATATGTATTTCTGTTATAATTATATAATAATATATTCGTATATAATATGAACGTTAAATGATAGTCAACCCTACAAATGAAGTGTTGGCAGTTCGCTTGCGCCGCCCCGACTCTATGTACAAAGGAATCGCAAATAAAACCATCCTATGTACTCTACTTTATGGAACCTTCGAAGCGAATGTCTTAAGAGTAATAGAGCCTTAAAATGATTGTCTGTGTTTGATATATATTAAAAAGAAATAAAATAAAATTGATTCTATTTGAGAGTTCAAATTAACGACGGAAAAATTGATTTTTTTAATAGTCTCTGGAAATTTTCAGTACAAGTTACTGTTTTAAAATATGTATATTTCGTATGTACCAAAAATATAATGAGGATTTTCTATTCTAACATGATTTTATATTCGATTCGATTATTCAGTTACTGCTTCTTTAACTTCGACCATTGTTATACCAATATCAGACAAATAATTTTGGACTAATTTAAATTGAAAAAAATTCGAAATATATTTTAATCTTGAATAATTGGTTAAGAGAAATCTGACAACATTTTATTATGACGATAAAGACGAAATGATAAACGTATAAGGTTTTCTATTCAGCCAATTGTTATTCAGTCAGAATGTGGACGACCGTGGACAGTTGTCTAAACAAACAAATACTATCAAGGAGAGGCAATAAAATGAGAAGAATAATGTTAATTAATATACCGACATGAGTGCGGCCAGGCTATTACATTAATGTGGAGGGAGACGATTTTCGTGAGGTCACCGTATCTCATTGGTACCCCGGCTCTACCCCGGCTCTACCCCGGCCCTCACCCTGGCTCCGGATCCGATGAGGTGACTACCATTTCTTTTATTTTTATGTTTGTTCAGCATCGTCTCGATTCTTCGGCTTTGTTTTAGGGATTTTTCATTACCAGAATATTGAAATTTTAATAAGAGCAGAAAGTATGACAAAATTACAACAAATCTCATCTTATTATTTATAGAACTTTTACAGTGATTAATACATTTTTGAACGTAAATAAAATGGCCGTGCGTATGGACAAGATTTTAACGTTACGTAATGTCATCAAAGAGTTTTTACTCAGATTTTTTTCGTATGAAAACGTTATTTTTATGAAAATTAAAATAGCTTGTTGTTGAGTTTATGGTCAAATTTAGTACGCGAATAGTATACTTATTTAGCTATTATGTACTTATGTATTTAAGCCTCTTATTTCTTATAATAATTCTTACTTTAACGTCGAAGTTAATTACATAAATATGCAAAATAAGTCACCACTCTGTCGGATTGGTTCATATTTTAAATTATACTAATAGTTATTTGAATAGGAAAGAGCCTATGAGTGTATATAAAATATATAAATCGTTATACAGTTGCTAAAATATTCCGTCCCTAATCCCCGAAACTTGTAGGTGGGCACTAAAAAGCATCTTGGAGTCTGCGGCGGACAGGCCACTTGTCAGATGAGATGATAAATCGACTACTAGCGACATCTCTTGTCTGTTAGTTATAGTCCCTTTATGTATGAACGCGCGAAACTAAATCGTTACTGTTTCTTCCTTGCCAAATAAAAAGAAACCTTATGTTAAAGTATAAAAGTTGAGAAAATTTTATCGAAGCGTAATACCAATGTATTTTTGGCAAACTTTACGGTATACTGTAGCTTTAGAGTAATGGTCGCGGTTATGTCGTCGTTATGATAAATTTGTGATTTAATTATGTTTCTTGGGATTAGGGGGATAATGTGCAAATATTTTGTTTGCTTTCAACTCTCTCATTACTATGATTCATAAATAAATGTAGCTTTGGCTATATTTAATGATTTAAGTACAGTTGTTAATTATTTATCAACGAATTAATTTGTTCTAAAATAAACTTTATATTTACGAAGGCCGAGTTATAATGAGATCTATTAGAAAACTATGAGATTTATAAAGAAGTTTTTTTTATTAATTATTTAAGTACATTGTTGTTATCCGATTCACTTATTATAAATATTCATACCGAACTAGCATACACCATTTTTCACAAACGCAGAGCAATCAATCTTGAATACTTTACTTTGCCATTATTTAGTTCCGCCGCGCGCTGCGAGATGGCGTTTATCTCATTCATTATGCATACTGATGACCTCCCGTAATTAACGGCGCGGTTTCCTTACGAATATCTGGCAACACCGTTTATTAGAAAAAGAAATGTTTTAGGAAATATTTATGTAACGGAAGACAATATTGTTTAGTTTATTACCATTTGAATTCATTGAAAAATAACATCGAAGACATTTAATAACTTTTATATGCGAGAAAGAGAATATTTTAAACATTTATTCTCCATTTAAAAACAATTTCATTGTTTATTGCTATTTATCCTTCTAGAAATTCCTTTCATCGTATTTATAAACACAATTTCCGTCAATATAAATGCAAGTTTCAACACGTATATCTGAGGGGTGTTACAACACTTGCCCCGGCCGGTCCGGGACCTCTCTCACTCCGCTGATCAAAGCGGATGCTGTAAATATTTATTAAACTATATTGCTATAAAACTCCACGTCGATTGTGAAAAATAAGAATTGCGTTCGATTCGCACGTCTGATGTGCCTGCTTTTTAAATTGGTTTTTAAACAGTCAACTGATTTACAAACTATAATATTATACTGCGGACATTAAAATGTCATTAGAAATGTCAAACATAATAAATAGTGTTGCCAGTTGTAAAAGAAAAATTGAATGTTATGTATAAGGGAAAACAAATAACGAATAGTATTTTATTGAATAAACAAGTACGGATGGGTGATAAACGAGCGTGGATTCAATCCATCTTGTTCTTAAATGATGCCCTCTCCTACTTCATATGCACCCTGACTGGACCGCGTCCAGGAACACCAATATATACAATTTATAGTGAAACGACTGCTATGTTATATTTTATTGTTATTGCTCGAATTCATTGTATTATATTTTCTGGTTTTGGTTATTGATAAGTATTGTCTTGTTTTGTTTTGTTTTTGTTTCGTCTGCGGGATGCCTTTGCTTATATCGAACTTAGTTTATATCTCACACTGTTTTTGTTTTAATATACAGTAATAGAATATTTCATTTATCATAATATATATTTATATATATATATATGTTGGATTTTGATTTGTTATAAAGGTAATTTGCAATTTGAAAGTTTACAGAAGAATTTTTTTGATTATAACACAGATTTGATACGATAATTTAAATTTCTTTGGACACTTCTTTCGTCTAATATATAAAACTTCCTTCGATAATTTTCCCATAATCTTATACGATATTATCAGAACTAATTAACAGTTAGAAGTAATCTTCGACTTCTGTTTCGGTATTCAATCCCTTTTCTTATCTTTACGCTAATGTCTTTGAATTTGCATTGTGTTATAAAAAGCTTAAATTCGGGGACTTACCCGAAATACTTTCTCATTTACAAGATTTATTTGTTTTTGACAGTTTAAACTTGGAAATACAGAAGAATAATACGACGATATTATATCAAATATTGGTAGAGTAAATTTTTGTAAGTGAGATTGAAAAAATTTTAAAAAATATTTCAACAAAAAACGTCCGTATTTCACTTCTACCTATTTCAAAAGTTCTGAATGTTGTTTAACATTACAAGTATTCTAAAAGATTCTACTTTCTTAAAGCAAACGTAAATTTTAAAAGTTACAACAAAAATAAATGCAAAATTTTAAGATACGCGGAAGCTGTACCCAGCAACTACATATTCATGATTTTTGAACCGTTTCCAACGAGAAAATTTCGTCTCGCGAATTTATGAAGGAAATTAAGGAGGTTTAGCAAAAAAGCTTACTTGAGCCGGAATCAAAGGCTATGCTAATTGAGGAGGGTTCCGTAATTACTAGCGACATCTCTTAACGAGTGGATAAACTGATAATTCTAACATGTATATACTGTTATCCAAACATCAATGCCTTTCCTTTTAAATGAGAATTTTGCTAGCGAAAGAATAAATAATGAAGACTACAGCACATTATAATTTATTGATTTTTGTATTATTCGTTATGTTAGTTTAAAAAAAATATTTATAGTCAGTGTAACTATAACATGTACTGAAATACTGATCGCCAGGCGTTCTTACATAACTATAATTTTTATTTAATATTTCATCTCTTTTTAGTATTTGTCTCATACTGGAAGTTTCCAAACAAATATTTTTTAATATTATTGACGTCTTGATATAAAGAAAACATTTATAATGAAAAGTACATATTATTTTATTTTTATAAATATACCACATACCTAGTTAGGAGAAATTTGATAATTAATTTCGAAAAAATTTTTTTTTGGTGATAGGCTGTTTCGTCTCCATTTTGGTTACGCCATATTATTACTATATTTTCTTCAATAAAAGATTTTTACAGACTTTTTTACCGTTCCTCTTTCAGTACCACATTTTTTACAATTTAAATTTCGTATTCTATATTTTTTTTATTTATACTGCCTTGATTTAAACATTTTTTAAATCTTAACGGACGGGCAAGACGGCAAGTGACAAAGAAAATACTGTATTCCGAGTAATTTGATGGGAGAGCCATTTATTTCAGAGATGTATTTTTGTGAATATAAATTAGATACTAAGCGATCCATATCTTCGCTCTAAACTTTTTAATTGGTGAGCCAACGGAACTCAGTTTTTAAAATTGGAATATATTGCGACAATTTTTTTTTTTTAATAACTTTCCGTTTGTGTGTTTTGTTACGATTTAAATTTTCCATCCCGACGTCTCCATAATATATTCCGTTCGAATTGAAAAGTTGTGTCTCATTTTTTTTATCCCTATTTTAATATACTTTTTAAAATAAATGGGACAGAATAAAAACTCATGCTTTCAACTAAACTGAGCCAATTCCTGGCGTTTATTTTGTGTCTGTTCCTATTAGAATAATGTACGAAAAATCGATTATGAGATATTTATTACAAAACTTACATCTAATAAATACTTAGTGATCGTATTAAATAGATTTTGTACCCTTAATTTAACTTTTGGCGGGAGTTCAAAAATTTCGTCAGTTAATTTATTTACAGTTATTTAAATACAGATTAAAAATGGAAGTTAAAATGTTGTTATGTGTTATATCAAATAGATTATATATATATATATATATATTTTGGTTTAGAATAAGATTAATGAATTTTGATTCATTATGTTTGTTTCTTTGAAATTAATATTTAGTGTGGAGATAAAATAAATATTGAAATCATTGCAGTCAGTGTACCAACCACGCTGGGAATGTTTGTAGAGCGTTCGTACATGTACCAGGGAGCAGCCAAACAATTGTTTAAAATTCAAGACGCAGCCTATGACACGGACTTGAACGATTTCAGATTGTAACCAAATAAAAGAATTTAGCACACTTTGGACATTTGAATAAAATTCTACGTAAGTTAGGAGATTGATGAAAAAACTAAAAGGTATTCCTATATATTTTTCAATTAAAATATATATTTTTTCATTTAACGTCATGAATGTTGCTATTAAAAAAAATATAGCAAAAGGATTGCCACCCTTAAAATAAAAATTCAATAGGTTATTGTATCCAAAACAAAGCATAATAAACTTTCTCTATCCCGTAATAAAAACTCTGCAACTGTTAACAGAAGCAAAAACTTAATAGCACTTATCAAAGCTCATGATAGGTGTAATTATTTTTTTTTTTATTAAAATCGACTTAAAATGTATCCCACATCGATGTCCGATAAAGGCGCATAAATTTGCATACATTTCATAACCAGTGAACAGGCACTGGAATTAGACATATGCCTTGAAACCGTTGCTCTGGACAACGGTCGCCCGGGAGTGTTTGTAATTGGCTGTTTGATTATGATTGGATGTATGTTGTGGACCATTGTCTTTCAATACTTCATAAAAAATCAAATATGTCAAAGTTACAATAAGCAAATTAACATATTAAAAGATATTTTTATAGACTACAATATTGTTATCTTTTTTTTTCTACATGTGATATATGTCGGTAAGTAATAGTTTCATCTGATACGATTTAAAAAATATGAGGATGAATTAAAAAATTAAATTACCGGTTTATTTAACATATATTTCCTTCGCAAAACATGTGCCTTGCCTTCCGGCGCTAAAAATGTTTGAAGGTTTTTTTTTTTTCAACTTCGTCCGTTACGGTGTGTTATCTGTAATATTTCTTCCACGCGTTTAAAATAATTTTACTTAAATATCATGTGGGAAATTATATGCGGGTGTTATGTATAGACGGCGTACATGAAATATGTTTATTATTTTATGTCCTCTTAAAAATTTACATAGTAGGCGGCTATAAAAATAGATATATTTTGATAACGTGTAAATCAGTTAAAAGTGATACACGTTTAATCTTTGGTTGATGATTTAGGATATTTGTAAACCTTACCCAGTTCCGCTATTCAATGATAGATGGCGCCACACAATACAATTAACAACGTCTAAATTACACTAAATTTATATTTTCTTAGTAAAATTACAACTACTAAAACTATTCGTCAAATGTTATTAAACGCACAGGAGGCACGAAAATATAATTAGAAAATCTAACTATATTGTACAATAATAATCACATAAATAAGTTTTTCTCTTTAACTGCGATAAAAATGTACCAACGATCAAAAGTTAGATTAAACCGAGATGTAAATTGTAATGATAAATAAAACTTGAAGTTTATACAGTAATTTGTTTGTGTACAAACGACGGAGTAATGAATGCTAATTAATTCTTTATTGACCAAATGAACACATGATACGTGTTAAGATTTACTGTTTGGAAACATTTATACGTACGTGTATTTAAGGTAATCGCGAGAATTATTTTATTTTGTGTTAAGTATTATCGATCGCGCAATACACAGTTAACTATTTTATTTATAACATTAAACATAATACATGTATAATTTTCTTGTAAATTTCGCTCCATTGATAATGTTTGAAATTATTGTAAAGATTTACACGTCTTTAGAGCACAATTTTGTAATGAATGTAATAATGGCCGTCGGGACACTCGTGGTTGGTAAGAATGACTTGGATACAATACAAAATATATTGTATACATATTTCGGCATTTGTATGCTGTTTTAAATAATATACAAAGTAATTTTTACCAATAATAAAACTACGTAAAAAGCTAAACACTAATAATAAATATATTCGATATTTTGGGTTAACACATAAATAAAATAAATAAACAAAAAGTATTTATATATATAACGACAATCTCTGTCTTGTTAGAAAAAAAAAATATAAATGTCATTAAGCAATCTGATATAAAGCTACATCTCAACTGTAATTATAAAGACAAAAGATAAACGCATTTATTCCATTCGACAAACTCCCTCGCGTTTCCTCCACACAGTACTCAAGATTATAATTCGTCAAACAAATAAAAACGTTGACATTGGCAGAATATTCAAAGATTCCAGTGCGAATGAAGCCATAGCTTAAAAAAATCAAAAAAAAAAATAGACCTAAAAGCCACAGATAAAATAGAAATTTAATTTAATTTTTGGCTGTATAGATAGAGAATTGTGGATTTGATAAGTTAATAGAAATATACGCTAGCATAGATAATATGAAGCAATATCAATTTTAGAACAATATACGGCGGGTTCATTCGCCCGATGGTTTGTTAGTTCGTTACACGTATTGAGGGTCGTTATTATAAATATTCATGAGCAACGTATCGTCCGTATGTTCGCTTATATTTTTCTTCGTGGGAAATATAGTTATAGGTAGAGTTGACATTGGGTAACGTGAATTTTATACACTAAATAGTACTAGTAACAACGCGTTTATAGCTTGAAATCCATGAAATATAAAGCCAGTACGCAATGATTGGAAAGATTTCATCATTCCAAATTCAAATTCAAAGCTATTAATTCCAACAGTGCTGCTTATTACATTGACATAGAAATAATAACAATGGAAAGAAAACAGTTGTCATTAGAAATGAAAATTTAATTATCATTGATACCTTAACTAATTACGAAAGGAAAAATGAGGGTGCGGGCGCGGCTCTGTCATTATGTAATTTTTTTATAAACATTATACGGTTATTACTGATAATTACTACATAAAAAAGTACATGTGAATTTTTTTTCTTGAAAATATAAAACGCGTACAACTTAGTCAGTCAGTCATATTGTTATAGAAGAGATATGGTGATTGTATTTCATATTTATCACTGGCATTAAAAAAAACATTGGTATGAGAATGTTAAGAGAAAAATATAATAAAATAAATAATGTTCTTTAAGTGAATAAAATAAAACTAACTCATATTTAATTATTTTTAAACCTATAATACGCACTCACCATTTATTTTTCATATCCAAATATGGCAGTCGGATAAAAGGTGTGATGTGCTCCACATAAAAAATATAAATTTAATGTTAATAATTTTTATAATTAAGGCACAGTTTATATATGTGAATATTTTTTTATCTATGGCTTTCATATCCAAATGCACGTTATATTCTGCTAATGTCACTGAAAAAATCTTTTCTAATTACAAGTATTGAAGTCGACAGTGAAAGAGAGGAAAATATCGTCCTTCTCACTCTTCTAATGACGTCACGCAAGTACAGTCAGTGTTTTGGTGGTTTTTGATTATTTGGCTGTTATTTACCGTGACTTGTTCCTTGTTGGAGAACATCACGCTATATCGTAAAGGAGAAATTCATGGAAACCATTCTAGTCCATATATACATTGCAATACAGGACATAATGGTATGTAATAATGAGTAATTCATACATAATATCTTTAATTTTATGATGTGTCAACATTTTATAATTATAACACTTAATGAAGAAAAACTAAGAATAATTAACGAAAGTTTAGGAACTTGTAATGTTAAAATTTATTAGAATAATAAGTAGGCAGCATGGTCTTAGACCTTAGCCTTTCCAAAAGGAGGAATTGAGAAAAAATACGTTTTGGATTTTTTTTAATTTCTAATATTGTATAAAGTTTTTGAGATTTCCATTACAACCATGTTCGAAGCTGTAATTCACGCTGTAGTTAATATGTTAGCATAAACAGCTTCTCACTTGTGCAAGCTGTATAGTAATAGCTAGTTGATTGGATTTATTACATATTTATTGAAGTACAGCTTGTAGACGTTCAGGAATTCATTCAAGCTGTATATGGTTGTATCCGTAACAGAGTCATAAATCTGTGTTATCTGTGGCGTGTTATAAATTTAGTTTTGTTAAGTTTTTCTTTATACGATTTTCTGTGTTATGATATCGTTTAGAACAGCTTATATTAGCTTGGTTGTAAATTTTCTTTCTAACCTGCTAATACTATAATTGTTTAAAGGTTCAAAAGGTATTTTTTTTAATATGTTTTTGTGTTGAAACTGTTTCGAGATATATTTTTTTAAATAATTCTATACTATAATATTTGGTAAAGTGGTTTAAATGTATTTGCTTTATTCCATATGACACATAATACATGATTGGCCAGCATTTTATTTAAAGCGTTAATAAGTATTAAAGCGATCTGTATATTTTGTTATTTACACAGCACTCAATTAAGGTTTTTTCTTTATTACACATAAAAAATATTGTGACATAAATATAATTTTATCACCTGTACATAGCTGGGTATCTATACATACTTTTGTGTGTGTCCCTGTGTTACTAATAATACGTAAAACCAAAACGGTTAGCGGCGTGTCGATTTGTCAGTCCCCTAGCGGAGGGCGAGGGCTCCTGCGCGTACGCATAATTAGCGGAAGGAAGTACTGATCAAAGATACATACATTACAATATATTTACATACATTTAATGCAGCGCTCTTATGAGCTATTTTCTTTTATATTTGTTATATGTCATATTAAATCAACCTTATTTTTTTATACCGAAAATTATTAATATATTAATATTGCGATATGAATAGTTATCAAATACGCTATTTAATATATGTGATTAATGTGTTTTAGTGTTGTAATATTCGAAGGATGAAACAGACTATATTTAAAAATGTATGTACCTACCTAAAAGAGGTTTGATGTACTTAACCTAAAAAAAAATAATTAAAATCTATTGAGATTTATAATGAATGATACAATTATCACGTATAAACCTTGAACCTTTCATCAGAAATAATCAAAAAATTATTGCTCTAAGAACGCGAAAAGAGCAACCTAATTTGCTTTTCACAGACGCTTAAAATACAGTTAAATATTTAAAAAAATATTGTAAAGAAATGCTCTATTATATAAGTTACATCAATATGCGAAAATTATGTGTATAAAAAAAATATAAACAAATTATGTAATTCTAAAAAAATATGTAGACAATTTTCTTAATCATCGTCAGAGATGACGTCACAGCTATACAACTCGCACAAGGGAACATCACCTGCTCATCTTAACACGGGAATACATCGTTTATTTACATATAATAAAGCATGTAATGGCCTGTTTATAATAAACCGATTTTATACATTTATTCGTGCAGTAACACGTCAAAATCGCTAACAGTGTTAAGTCAGTGAAACGCGAAATATTATGTTTTATAACAGATAAGATATTGTAAGCTGTTTTGACGTTTGTTAAGGCGGGCGTGTGACGTGTGTTTGACAGATTTAATAATTAATTACGTCTGTAATATATATATATATATTTCAGTGTAATTTCATCCATATTAAGTTCCAAACTTACTATTCGACATTTAAAAAATCCTAACTATTCATCTTTTAATTTTTATATTTACATTTTAAATTTAAAAAAAATTTGAGTATTAAAAAAAAATAACGATATAAATCTGCATAAAACCCTGCATGAAGTTGCCATTACTCAATTATCATGACGCATGACTATCTAATAGTCTTAAGACAGTTTTAATCTTGTATCATTGAATGATAATAATGATAATGATACGGATATTAACATAAATATAAAAGATATGACGTGATGATTACTTTTATGATGTGTTTGATAGGTCCTAAGTGTTTTTTTTTTTAAAAGATTAATAACATTTTAAGATATTACAACGAAAATGTTACATTTTCATGTTACGAAGTAAATTTAATTGATATAAACTTATTTACAGAATCCGTAGATAAATAATGTTTTATTTATGTTTAAGGTGACTTTAATTTAATTTTAATTATTATGTGATATAAAAAAAAAGTTATGTCAAAGTCAACGATTTGTCAATTTAAACAACTACTAGTTGCATTATTGTAAGAATTATTTTTATTATTAAGTGATAAATATATTTGCGTTAATATTTTAAAATAAAATAATGTTAAGTAACTGCAGGTGCACGATAAGGTATAGTCAATATATCGTCGACTTTCAACAGGATTTCAAGAGTGATTTAAAAAAAAAAAAAAACAACAAGCGACTTTTCCGTCCATCGAATAATTGCATTATTTTAACTATAATTATAACGCCTCTTAATCCAAGGCGTCAATATAAAATGGCGCGAAAACGTCCGCTCTGTCAAAACTAAAAACAATGGCGTTATCTGACGTGTGTTATTTCACGTAGCGCTGAGCAAATAGACCGCAATTATGACTGATACAGACGGTCAGCGGATTGTTTATATATACGTATAGATATATGTTGAAATGTACTCTCATAATATATGTGTACAATATAATTTATAACATTGATATGTATTTTGTTTAAAATTAATTTCAAACAAGCTTTATAGAGGAATTAATACATTTTTTATCTGTGTTTCAGTTTATCTTTACTTTCGTATCAAGCTCAATTTTGAATATCTAATAAACGAGACGGTCTTTTTTATACCAATATATATATTTGATTTTATAATAAAGCCGAGTATATACAGGTTATTTTAACGGTATATTTGTTCTGTATAGTCTGTGGTCCGGGTATGATTCCAGCTCATGCGATTACGGCGCCACCTGTCGCCTTTCCCATGGAATTTATAATTCGGATTGCGACCTCCCTTAATTGTATTCACCAAACACCCGGATTTACCTCCGCCATATCTATCACTCATATTTCGACTTAACAGATATACAAACGTTCGTACGATATACTCGTCGTGTTTAGTTAAAACTTTAAAACATATAGTTTCATAGTTACATTAATATGAATATATATATATATTCATTAATTTTTTTATTTCTTTAACTGTTTCAAGGTTAAATATTATTGACTATATCTAATAACTTATCTAATAATTTAATTTAAAATGTAAATAATTGATACTCCATTCTAGTCCTTATTTCCTTGTGGATATCGTCCTTAATGCTATAACAAATTCCATATACATATGTTATCACCTTTGAACACAATGGCAGTGAAATAAAGATTTAATTTAACGCCTACGTATGACTCACTCTTATATTCAACAAAAAAGTTTCTATTTGTCAAACATTAAAAATAATATTTACGATTTGTTTTTTTATTCTCTGTAACGAATTTGGTCATTTTATTGCTAACAAAATGACTTTTCTAACACATCGTATATTGATATTGTTATAAAAGTTTTTAAAATAACAACTATTAATACTCAATCATTGTTAGATCAGATTCTAGGAGTCTTATTTTTTTACAGGCAACCATGAGTTTGAAAATACCGAATTTTGAAAATACATATGTCAAAATATGATATAAAAAAAATGTCACTTACCTAGTTTCCATTTAAATTTCACATATGCCTATAATATGATATCGCAATACTTTTATATATACATATAATATAGGCATTAATATACAATATTTATATGTATATAATATTGGAATGTCGTCTGAGTGTAAATGGCGTGGCGTCGTCGGAACCGCCCGTTAATTTCACGCATCAAACTACAAGCAAATGGCGATTGAATAATATCCTTTTAAAATTATTATTATTTTCATTATTGTTGTTTGTATCACCGTAAATTAAAAACATCACCGATTATACACAATTCATTTATATTCAATTTTTGCATTTGACAGTCCACAGATTAGTTATACTCATTCGTGTTGAAGTTACAGATAATAAAAATATAAGATTCATTTATAATGTATTAATTTTATAGTTTTTATTCCGGCCAAATATTTAAGGAATTTATCTTTGCTGTTGTTTTTACAGGGCAGCTTTGTCACTGTTGGTATCCGTTCTATTTTCACTCTTTGATTCAATGATTATTTCCACGTCTTTCTGTTTAATTTTATTTCATATTAAATTATGTCTGAAGGATTCTGTTCAGTTATTTTCTACTGATTATGTTGTCGGAGATATTTGTTACTTCTTTTGTTATTATGTTAATTTTGTGTAGATTCCAGGATAATGTCTATTTATATTGAAAGATGTATGCGTGTGTGTATGTGTGTGAGTGTGTGTGTGTGTATCTATGTTTATGTGTGTACACAGTATGTTATTTTGTCTCATTTCACGGTCCTCGAACACCGTGAACAATCTGTCTAAGTGCTGCCATAACTGTACAAGCCGTATAAAAGTATACTCCTTAAAAATAACAGCCCGGCTGTTTAGTTAATTTATAAAACGTTCGGGTTAAATTCATTATTATAATTATTATACTACTTAATTTGTATCTAACTTGATATATATTTTTTTATAGTAAAGATTTTTTAAAATTATCATAAGTTCAAACATAAATATGAAATAGAACAAATATTTAATTTCTAAACGAAGTGCATCATTGAATGAATTAAAAATGTAAACGGGAGATGTCAAGATGACAACGAGTTTCATAAGTTTTTTTTGTTCTCATGTATTATTTATCATGGAGCATTAATGAAGCCATTTTTGAGCATTTCCTTTCGAACTAGGCTACGTTCTTCCACTACTACGATAATATTGAGTGTATTTTTTTACTTAAAATGTAATTAGATGCAAACCACAACCTGGCGTAGTTCCGCTATCCGATAACAGATGGCGTTGGCTGCATCTAAATGTCCTGAAATATACCGCCTTGTGTCGTTTTCACTCCAGCCACGTAAGAGAAACGTGTAGACGATTTAATAAAAGTTTGTTCTATGTTCACTTTAGTTGTGGCCCGTCTACGGCAGTTGACGTTGTGCTAACTGCGATTGACTAGCGAAAACTATCAACAATACTATGAAGCAAATTGTATTCTTTTTTTAAATATCCAAACATTCATTCATTCTATTCTAGTTTTATTTGTTTTTTTTTTTTGGTATAACGTTTCTTGTACCAGTTTCATTTTTTCGAATTCAGAGAGAACTAGTCTAGATAGTTCCTTTTTTAAATTTTGTAAGTCTGTGTATTTTTTTATTACAATGTTCATAGTTCCACGTTCAAACTTCAAATTATTCTATTCTAATGATTTGGTACGGTCAGTGTTGGACCGATTCTAATTTTAACTTCACAAACTATATATTTATACTGTTTTGTAAAATCTTTAGAAAAACTCATCTACCTGTTTTGTGTTGCAAACTTTATAAATGATTTGTATATATTTTTTTATTCAATTTCTGTAAAAATTTGGTTATTGATATCTAAATATAATGCTATAAGGAGATGGTATAAAAATTTTAATGTTGCCAATTTAGATAATTTGTGACCATACAATATGTTACAATTTTACGTATCTCTACGTTTCCTGCCACGTTTGTTAAAAATATATTATAAAAGTTATTTTAGTCCGTGGTTAATAAACTCTTAAAGTTTCCCGAAATTCTTCCACCATTTTAGAAGAGCAAATGTAAAATCCGAGTTATCCTTCCGTACATCTAATACTATAAAATCATATCCTACATTACAGTCGTTATCAACTGACGTTTCTCCGCCAATACCTACATTCCGTTTGTGTAAGTCGCGTGTTAGTGTGCGTGAGGTTTTCCCGTGTTTGTATGTGTGAGTGCATCACCCGTCCCGCTCGCACATATAACGTTCGTATACATCTGTCTCGCGCTAGTGTATTATAGATATATTAGTACAGCATGTTCAAAAGTCCATTATTGTGTACTTAGCAGTGTTTTGTAAATGTCCTCGTTACTGGGACGTATTATTGTAATGAATAAACAAACGGACTGTTGGACTATTATTTTTCGTATATATATTGTTATTGGAGACTTATCGACGTGCTCGATTGGAATAATACGATGATTTTTGATTTAATTCCAAACTTATCGATACTCAAATCGAGTAATCGATAATCGATAAATTAAAAACGTAATTTGGTATAGGAATGGCTGAGGTTCTATGTTCATATCAGGAAAAAAACACATAATATGGTCTATCCTTCAATGACCAATCATATAGAATAGATCAGCTTCGTACTTGGCACTAAGTGCTGATGGGGGGCTGCGGTCCGGGGGGCCTCGGGGGCTCCGGGGGCCGCGGGGGACGAGGGGGACGGTAGGCGGCGCCACGCATGCGTCTCGTTACCAAGACGACGGCACGTAGCTCTACAGTAGTGTGAGTTTGTACAGAGACTTAATAGTCTTGATAGTTAGGGAAAATATATTTATCACTTTGATGCTTCTATAAACATTAATCAGTTAATTAATGTCACATTTGGAATGTAATATAAGTATGAATTTGAGATTTTTAAATGGAATTATCTAATAAATTGTTACGTCTCTGATTTTTTTAATTTGTTTTTAACTTAAAATAATAGGAGCGAAATAAAAAATGTGTATACTCATAATATTTTTTTTAAGTATGTATCTTAACCCTTAATCTTCTATACAGGTGTGATGAATGATCTTCTGTGCGAAACAGTGGAAGGATACATCTGGAATCCCCTGGAAACAGATAATACCAGTTTAGCAGTTTGTAGTTTAATACTTTGTCTTGAATCGCAAAGAAACTTTGAAAATCTACATAAAATGTTCTTTGAAAGCAACAAAAAATACATTCACGGTTTAAGATTTGGGAAATACAAGCCAAAAAACAACACAATTTAGTATAAATTAATCATAAAATTTAATTCACAAGTACAACCCTCCTTATTAATCGATTAAATTAATATTAACTGCTATCTATATGACGTCATAACGTATCTAAAATAATGAACCGCTGTACATCCTCCTGTGAACATTCCTCACACACACACACACACGCGCCGCGTACCGTCACGTCTCACCCACACAGCGGCACCGAGTCGGCGTCACGTCACGCACACAGACGCAGTACGCCCAGCTCACTATGTTTATATATGGTGCTCAGCCCTCCTGTACGTATACTTGAATTCCACTGAGACCTGAAAAGGAATTTTACAAGGGCGCGTTTTCTTTTTGAAATCGACGGAAGCTCTGATGAGATTTCAATGGCTTTGTAGTCTGTCTGCTGTTAGTTACTATTCGGTTAGGTACGAGCAACGAATTTATCGGTCTCTGATGTATACGGACCTTTATTGCTGTTTATGTATAAACCGACCAGCTCATATCGATTGGGTGCCAGGTGACGCGAACTTTGCTAATTGTCGACTCCGCTGCGAGACCTGACCGTCCAAAAAATAGAATCAACCAGCAAATAAGGCTGCGAAGGTCACGGCCTCATCGATCCACGTAGAAAGTGAGACCGCCACACTAACACCGTCCCGTTGGCTATGCAGCCTGAATTAATCGCGCATATATTTGAATACATTTCGTGCGCGGTTCGGCTGTGTCGTCGCCCTCAAGTTTGCGTTTTTACCGAATCTTGGTTCGGCTGCTTTGGCTGTATGACTCGGATCTTGGCCTTATTCTAACGCAGATTTATGTTATTCAGCCGACGTTTTGTGTTTCGACATCATGCTATGTAACCTTTTTTGACAGGAAGCATTTTCTCGTACGACAATCATCCCATACAGTTTATTCTATCAGAGATGTCGAGTCACAATATAAGTTTAAATGATTTTAATATATTATTACTATAGAAATTCATAATTTTATCAAATTACATTAAAAAAAAACTTAAATATATAAAAACCGTCCAAAAACCTTTCTGAAATTATACATATAAATAAATTTTCGATTGTGTGTACAGACCATACTTAATTCGTCTTAAAATAAAATAAATCAATAATGGAGGTTCCATGCAAGTGAAAATTAAAGCGAAGTAAATAATATGACAGAATGATAGTAATGATTACTCAATGTCTAATTGGATGCCAATTGGCATATCAACTAGTAGTAAAAAATTTGATGAATTATGCTTTAAAACCAATTGAAAGTATTCCCTTTCAAAAATATATGATTGATTAAGATATGAAAACTATATTTTTCCATTTTGTTTTAAATGTTGACGGCTGAAGATAGATCCGTGAACGTTGACAAAAAAATATCCCTTAAAACGGAATTCGTTTGATTGATATTTGGTTTTTAAATAGCAAGGACCTCCAAGACCTTTTAGATTTCCACAGGCGGAGTCGAAGGTAAAGTTGGGAATTTGTAATCGCTCACACCTCTGGCTTATTTGACAATTTGGTTGTTATGTTGGCAGCATGCTATAGTCTTTGTCTCTAATATAATTGAAATTTTCTATTGACAGAGCAAGTGACAGGTAATGGAATTATTAGATATGATTATGCCTTGTATACTAAATATATGAAAATATAGAATTCAAACAATTTAAGGCTTAATGTTTTATTATTGATTTTTTTCATTTATTTAATAAAAATTGTTTAAAATTACCAGTACTTTATATTTCTGTGCTGGGAGTAACGACGTTCTTGGTATGGCTAGATTGAATATTCTTGATAAAATAGGTTTTACATAGTTCATATTTTATTCATTTTTCTTCGATCTCTTAAAGTATTTATACCCTGTATGTAATTTTTTTTTTATGTAGAACAGTAACTTGTATGTAGAGGATCTAAAGGTTTATAGGTATATAGGCCTTAATAAATTTGATATTCATAATATTATTATAACATATTAAAACATAGAATATACATAGATAATAAATTCATTTTATATGTAACGTTAATTAGTATGTATATTTTTATATGGCAACCAAAATATATACGATTTATTTCAAGAAACTTATTTCTCAATAAGATATTTTTTTGATCTTTACGTCTTTATTTTTTCTAGTATCCTTCTAAACTTTTCATAAATATATATACCTAATTATATACAAATAAAAATAACTATGAAATTATATAAAACGCCTAATTGTATGAAAAAAACTATTAGTGATAAAAAAAAAATTTATAAACTTGATAAAATAATGACAATAATTATTTGAATAATTCTAATAACTTAAAAATATGATTTTAGATGCTTCAGTATTTCAGCGGAAACTTTTCAAGGTCGCCCAAAAATGTGCTCTCAAATATCTGAGTAAGAGACTCGCTGAGGCTGTATCCTATGCATTTTACATGAGACAACACGCGGACTTACGTATTGTTGAACACAAGATTATTGAAGTACAAACTTTGTTGTTATTTACTACATTTAGAAGTCATTTTTCAGGTAAACATTAGATGAAACACACGCATCACTCAGTCTCGAGTACATAATAGTTGTGAGTAATTTTAGTGTCGAGTAAATCGAGTAAGTATTGCTATGAGAATTGCTCTTCGGTATTCGTATTTATACCTCGCGCGTCACAATTATATAAGTGTGAAAAGTGACTTACGCATTATTAAGTCGGTTAGCACATCTTCAATCTCTCGTAACTCACACACGCTAACCTCTTGTTTGTAAACAGCGGTCGCTGTGTGCGTGACTTTTAACGGGCATTGTTTGGGATAATGAAGTCTTGAAGTAGGCTCGTGTCAAGGGCCCGGCTCGCGCTTTGCATATTTTTGTATGGCTGCCCCCCCTTCAATACGTCCCCCGCACCTCCTCAAACACCAGTCACAACGTAGAAGCTGTAACAGAGATGCATTTTGTATGACATTAAGGTAATGTCAAGCAAATATGGTCGGTCGTAAAAATATTTTTTAACTTTGAACTTTTTATTATTATGTAGTCTTTATTAATCTAGTTAATAAAGCATATATTTGCACTCCACTTATATATTGTAAAAGCCTTTGATACATAAAATGCCACCTCTAGTGATGTTTATTAAACTCTCTAGGTATTTATTTCGTGGGGTTAACGAACCCGAGATGCGCTCGCAATATTAGTTCAGCTCTCAAATACTGTATGTGAATTTTAGGAACGTAGCTATCTCGTGTGCAGCTTTACGTTGCTTGGGATTCTAGAGGTACTTTCATTTACTTTTAAGTCATTTTCCTATTCATATTTTGCGTCAATTTTTAGATATAATATTAAATATTTAGTTTTAGTTTTATATATAGTTGTATGAAAAACAAATTACATGAAAATTATGTGCCTACATTAAGGTGAACGCTGCGGTTGGTTTGTATGAGACTTCATTATACCCGATAAGGAATCGGGCTCTAATTCGTAAATAATTAATTTAATTTTAAATATTGTTTTTCTCCTCGTTTAAGCTTTTATACATAATTATAATTCGGTCCGGGAATTCAGACTTACATTGCATTTAATGTCGTACAGTTTAGCTTTTTGTTTGAATCAGACGTATGCTGGCGCCGGGCGGCATCGCGTTCCGAATATTAACAATCATCAATCAGTGCATGGAAACAAATATTCCATTCATCAGAGATCCAGTGAGAAACGGATGGTAAGTCATCTGTGGAGCGACAAATAGACTCGAAAGCCACTTGTAATACACAAACGCTTCCTCGGCACAGAGGTGTATTACGCGAATTAGAGACATTCCGATAAACGGAGATACGCAACAACTAAGCGATTATTTTTTATATTTTCAAAACGATTTCTTCATATTCATATCGATTAAATGTAAACGAATAGCTAGGTGTTTCCTTTGTGTTCGCTGAAGTGAACATCGAAAATGGCTACGGTGTGTAATGTGTCTTTTAAATATATATATGGAGCCGACCGTCAGCATTACTGTTTGTATAACGTGACTTCGTATGTGATAAAATTGTTATACGAGAAAGAAATATATACTATATCTCTTATCTCCGTGCGAGAAGTATTATTTACAAATCTTCTTCAAAATCTATCCATATTTCATTGATTGTACATATAACAAACATTATCATACATCAAAATCATCAATTTTAGTAATATAAACAGGATATAAGCCAGTACGATTTAATTAGATCCATTGATTTCACCATCGAAACGTAAGCTTTGTATCGATTTAAGGGACCATCGGGACGTACAATGCAGCTAGCATGACGTTTCAATGGGAGGCCATTCTGGAAATTTGTTAGGCGTTGTACCGTGGTACAAGTGAATCGGCGCGCGCGCAGCCGTTTTGTCAATCCCACCATACTGTTTTATCATTTACTATTCAACTGTACCGCCTTTGACGAGTAATTGCTGTGCCGATTGAAATGTAACTTCCGATTGTTTTATTGATGCATCGATTATATTATTTCGTTTATTTTTATTACCGACGAATCGGATTGTAGAAGTAATATAGATCTATTATGTTGGAAACGGTGAATAAATCTGTGGCACTGCATTCGATGGTGCTCGAATAATCAATTAGAGGAATATCGACTTGAGACACCAACGATAACGAAGCCAGCCATTAAAATAAGAACGGAATAATAAATGAGATCTCAAATTAAGAAAAAAATGATAGCGACAGATGCATAGAAATATGGCGGATACCGGACCAATCAAAATTCTACGTCAATTAAGTGAAAGAAGATCGCAAAAGGAAAATTGAAGAAAAAAGTAAGGGTGGCTTTGTTTTTAGTGATGTACTTATTTGAAGCGAATAATTTTTAATTAACGAAAATAATTATTAAGTTTTTTTTTAAAGATATTGTTGGCAAAACATGTATAGATTATTATAGTACGGATTAAGTAACAAGTAAGTTATGTTAAATGAAAGTTGTTTTTTAATTACTGTTATTATAAATTTATATTCCATATAGGATAACACATATTTTTTGTATACATTTAATATTCTAATATGATTTGAATCGATATTATACATATTATCGTTTAAAATATCGATATACAGCAAGTCCCTACCGTCGTTGGTCCTCTAGATATGAAAGCTATGGAAATAAAGTTTGTTCGTCCCGCATTGTAGCACAGCTCGTAAATGGATTTTATCACTATATAAATATCCCCTATTTTTACGTTACGACACGCCGCGTTACGTCACGTAGCTACGGATTTACGTATCATATTTTTATGTAGCATCTAGATTTTTTAAAAATCGAATATAAAAATAATATATCTCTTATATACTAGCATCATTAGATAGTAAAGAGGTTCAATATCAATGTAACAACCTTAAAATTAATTATATATTGTCCGCATTTTTTCTTCTTGAGTGTTATTCAGTTGTATAAGAAAGAAATGTCTTCTATATTTCTGTTAGTAATATTGTTTTCCAAACTCTTCATTGACATCAAAACCGGTGTTTAAAAACCTTTGGTTCAGCCAAAAACGCGAGAGTAATTAGTTAAAAAACACTAAACAAATACATTTTCTTATTTCCTACTCCAGAGAATAACTTTCATTGGTTTTTTTCGTTAATTTTCTTCCTAATTTTCTCTTAATATTTACGTAAATAAATAGTTTAGTTATGAAATAACTTAGTTTGTTTGTCACTATTGATTTCAAATATTTATAAAGTACCAGGGACACATAAGCACGGAGTCGTTTATCTTGGGCCGATGTCCGTTTAGCGGCCGGTAGGGTCCAGTTGTGAAATTATGCGCAAAATGCCCCACGGCTCATTTGCTCTAAACGGTGCATCTTTGATACGCCATTGACCCAAACGGTGGTCCGTTTTAATAATTAATGAGGTCCTTTCGATACTTGTCAATGTCCTATAGCATTTTGGGACCTCAACCTCTTAATAAATAAAACATTGCACTAAATAATAGCAGTACATAAATATTCATTTTGAACTTGAATTTTTTTTGGGTGGTAATAATTATAAAGATCAGATCAAAGTTTGTTTGACCTCATTGTTTTTTGGATAGACATCCCTGAATACTGATGTTACACATACGAGTCTTTGTGAGTTTTTGAGATGCCTAAGGTGTTGTAAGCATCAGTCTGCCTTCAGAGTCCCTAAGGCTTTAAAACGTACGTCACCTGCATCGTACATGACCTAACCGTTGCGTATTTAGGCTGCAGTTGCACAGGTCTAACAACCTCATACTAAAAGAGAATATCGATTACTTTCGCTACTATAATGTAATCCCCCGCCCACTTTTCGTTTTTTTAGCTCAGGATGATAATATAGTGGTCTCTGTTCAACGCTGGGGAGGGCGAGGTCCCCGAGGTAGTTCCCTCTCACTCCCGGCTCGTACCCCGCCGTATGTAAATGATCGTCTCAGTACGTCTGTGTGCACACCACCCCAGTGACTACGGACACCCACACACTGGCTCGCGACGTTTGAGGTTTACTGCCCTGACAGCTTTTGTCCTATTTTAAACAAGATTTTGATGCGATGAGACGTTAGCGGGTTTGTGATGTTTTCTATTTATATATATGGAATTTATTCTTATATAGATAGAACGCTCACCGTCTCAAATGAGGATGTAAGCAAACTCCGAGGAAGCAAAACGCTAGATATGCAAATGTTACCTCTAACTGATGACAAAGATAACAAAGCGGGGGCAGTATCAACGCAAACGATTTTCCTTCGGTTTCCATTCCCTGAGTCGATATCCGCTTTGCTGTTATGACTTCTATTTCATTGTCCTCAGAGTGTGGTTTCCCTCGTCGTCTTTCGCTAGTAAGAGTTGCGGTCTTGGCCGTGACGTCACTAGGACGTCGAAAATGACATTTTTACGAGCAATAATTTACATTATTTCGGTGTTAAGCCTCGCGTGCCAGCCGATTGATTTTATGTCAGTCTCTTCTCCTATTTGCGTTCAGTAAATCGAATCACTTGCTACACGACGGAGTTATTTTGTAATGGTTGTTTCGCGTGAGTGTAATTTTTTTTGGGAGTTTTTTTTTTTTCGGTTGTTTATTTTTTGTTATCGCATATCGCATATCGTGACGCGTTGACCGCTGGTGAACGTTATATACCTGTGACAGCGAGACGTTACATTTTTGTAATATATTGCCATGAAATTTTGTAATGTGATAGCCTTATAGCTTAGTTTGTTACGTTTTGATAGTCCATATTTAGTAAAACTTGTAGCCTTTATGAATTGGATTTAATTCGCTTTATATTTCAAAAAAATTGTTTTGCGAGACCGACAAGAAGATTATTTTTTATAGCTCCGCTACATGAAGTAATATCTTTATATATTGTTTTTGAAGTACCAGGAGTTCAGTAGCGAGACGAAGTTACAATAGCTGGTAGTTTCGATAAAGCCGCGAACACACGCGCACACCCAATTAAGATCTTCATTAGGCGCCTTCCGCGAAGCCTCTATCACTCGCCTCAACCGTAATAAAACAAACTACTATCGGGGACAATTTAAAACTTTATATATTTGTAACCTCTTGGATATTATTATATACATAAATATAATAATATAAATATATATATATGGAAATTCATTAAAATCATTTCCAAACGTACGTTCCGACTATGAAGAAGACTGACATAACATATAATGCTTACTAAGATTAGACAAATCATTTGTGAAGTTTTTAATCAAGGAAGGATAATAGGATATTGAAATTATATACAAACATTTAATACATTGTTAGCAGATGCATATCTAGTTATCCAGGATACATCTATCTAGGTATGTACAAGCAGATTGGTAACGTTATTATATACATATAGAACTGTCTGTCTGATTTGAAGATGGTTATAGACTGGCTCTGTCTGTTTGATTCCTTGATCAGACTAAAATTGGCCAAAAGCAATCAAATAATCTACGGAATTGTCAGTAAATCTTTATGTTATGGGGTATTATAAACAGTTGTATTTTTTTTTTCTTTAGAAGACAAAATTGTCCAGATGTTCGTAGAATTTTGTATCGTTTTAAGTATGAGTGAGCGTTTTATTATTGACAATTTTATTACTCTTGAAAATGTTATACATGTGTTTAGTCTGTGCTATAGAATCGAATGATATCTGGACGTAATTTTGTATTTGCGAACGTAGTTAGAGAAAAAAAAAAATTGATATTCGACAAACAAAAGTTACATCAGACATGTTTTCTTAATTAAAATATTGACTTTTAAGAGAATCTTAGCAATTGTGACAAAACGATAAAGTAAAAATATATTAAGCCGTGTGTTTTGCTGGCTGTCAATTTATCAATGGCCGGTTGGAAGCTCATATGATTCCTTGGCATTAATTAGCGAGAGCCATTCGAATGTGAACCTAATTCCATCACGATAAGATGCCTGCAAAGTTATACGTGGCACGAATGGTAGCACGTATCGGAAGCTGCAATGATGTACCACGACCAGTCCCATTGCGAACGATTTTTTTATCAGTAACCTTAAACATGGAGCCAGTGAAATCGGATACGGCAATATATTATTTTCATTATGAATAAAAAAAAAATCCTCAATGACAGAGTAATCACGACGTTCCTATAATTTATATTATCGTTTGTATCGAATCAATCTCTGTTACATGTAGTGTGACCCAAATATCAAATATTTTCATTTAGGTAACGAGATTATTACTTCTATTTACTAGATTATTCGATCAAGCACACTTCATTGAATTGCAATCAACAGTTCGTCCTAAGACGGCGCCTTAAAGGGTAGATCCGGAGTTACAAATGTATTAAGACATGGTTATTAGTTAGTTCTCATTACGAGCGTAGTCAGCCGTCTTAATCACATACAACCCAGCCATATGAAGGAAGTATTTATTTATATAGAACTGTGATATAGAAACATTAATAATTAGTGTTAATTTAAATATATCACATCCAATTATTTGATGTTTCGAGACTGTGTCCAGAAGACAATGAGCGCGGGCCCACACCGCGTCACTCTTATACCTTTTCGCCTTATTTCACTAGGCCTTCCTTTTGTTTCTTTGGTGGTTGTTTATTTTGTTGTGCGATCTTATTATTTCGCTACCGTTGGCAATGGAACGCTCCCTTCGTTTTTGTTCACATCGAGCTCACGTTGCAGGAGCCTCGCTCGGAATGGAGTAATACAACCGCTCGCTGCCTGGTATTGTGTATTTGCTCGGCTTTTTATTTATCGTGGCATGTCAAGTTTTTATCATCCCTCAGTGTTATATATAACGATGCGTTAACATCTTACCATTTAACAAAACATTCGTCACAAATAAATGGTTTTATTATTTTTATTTTTATTGATATATTTTATGATGATATCGTTTTATATATAAAGTAGGTATAGCTGAAATGTATAATCTGTTAGAGATCTTGAGACAAAACGAACAATCGTGAAACACAGAGGTCTACTTAAGGCTAACTAAGATCTCCTTTTTAGGTGTGTTGGAGTGTGAACGCGGCATGTCTTCAGGCTAATTAAGTGAAACATGCGCGGGCGCAGCGTTAATCACAGGCAACGTGGCGCCCCCCAAAGAGACACAGAGTAGCTTTTAGTGCGAGGTGTTCGCTTAATCTTAGGAATTCCAATTATATCCCTTTAATTAGATCGTTCCGGGACGCTACACTATATATAAATTCATATAATAATAAGTATACGTATAGATAAAGACCATATTAAGTACCCTGTACGTTAATTTTTTTGATTTCGTGCAACGTTAATTCTGTGTCCGTTCATTAAAAGTATTCGATTCCTTCCAAAGTATTTTTATGTATCACCTAAAAGAGTTACGGAACGGTTTTTGTCATATAAAATTAAACCAAAACCGAACAATGAGTAATATAATAGCCGGTTGTTTCGTATGACAGTCGATATAACAAAAAACAATCCCAGCGAGACAATGTCTGCTGAATATTTTTTTTTGCACATTTTTAATGCGTCCAACATTCGCTCCCGGGTTAGAAATTTATTGAGTCGTACACAAAATAAACGACGGCACTCTGGAGATTTGCTACATTTATTTTTTGCACTTTATTCGTATGTGGTAGGGTTTATTTTGGTTTGTATTTCGATAGTGTATTTCGCAGCGGCGACACGAACCAGTCTCGCTGCTCCAGGATTGATCTTGCCCATCAGCTGTCCATCTGCACGTCTACGTGAGCCCTGATACCGTATCCACTTTTAATTTATGTATCTTTGGTTATACTTAGAGCCTAACGAGATGTATTCAGCTCCCGGTTGAAACTTATACTTAAATATATATTTGTATTTGAACTACATTTCTCTCGAGGACCTCAATTAGTTAATATTGCTTTATATATTTGTAAGTTTAGGAAGCTGATTATAAGGAATGATTGCTTTAGCACGTGTTTATTTGCTGTATCAAGTAAATAGTTGAAATGCGTCTGATATGTAGGGTTCAGCAAATTGCCTCTTAGTGGAGTGCCAAGGGTCGATCTTTGCAAACCAGAAGGTCATCGGGTAATTAAGAGTCCCTCAAGCAATCAAAGTTGATCCGGCCTGTGATTGGTTGCAATTCGCTGGGACAAGATCAAAGACCAAAGGCGGGTGTCAAATGGAATATTTTAGGCAAGTCGTTTGATGTCCGCTGAGAGCTGGAGGTTTTTACGATGGGAATTTGTTGACTGTTACAATGTTCGTGATTGGACGTCACGGATTCATAAAGAAATGTATTGAGTTGAGATTAGATCGATATTTTAGTAAATAATATTGAATTACAATTGATCAAATAATATATATAATATAAAAATTATCGTAAAAGCAGCTTTAATAGTACTTTAATGATTAAAAGAATTACACTGATATTTATTGTTTTTTTATTGGTCAGTATTCTAAGGTTACGTGTGAAGAAGGATTGCCTTATTGCTCACAATATATTCCTACACTTTACACGAGCTCCCTCGGGATCCCTCATTTACTTATCAGACGCCATCGCGTGCTTTATCCCGATAACACGTCTGAAGCGCATCTTAAGTTATGTGGCGTCATATTAATTGTGGATATTAATAACGTTTTAGAATAATATTTTGTAATCCGGCTTGTCTAATTTACATCTACTATAATAAAACAAAATAACTTTAATCGGACCCCACTAAATTAAAACTTTTCATGCATTCATAAATAACAAAATTCTCTTCCTTAAAAAATACCGCCAATACGACGACATCCCGAAATCTCATAACGGGGCGAAATTAAAGCAAAACTTAGCGTAATTAATTTCAAGTAGCGACTATGCTTTTGTAATAAATCGTTTCATCCGTATATAAATTTCAACCGACCCCCGAAACTGAACCGCGGGAATGACGTCGTCTCATTCATACTAGGACATTTGCATAATATTATGTCACCTGTCTCTTTCGCAAATGATTCCCAGCATCCAGCTTTTCGCTAATCACGTCTTGGGAGCTTCTGTTCCAGGTGACGTGATATGTGCTCTGTAATTGGGGTGTTAGAGTTTATATTCGATTGGATGGATCGTATGTTCTGTAAGGGTGTTAGGTAGACTGTAGAATTCGGGCATAGATATCGTAGGAGCGAATGGCCGACGAGTTGTCGACTAGGGCTTCAGATAAGAGGTAATAATTCTTAATCTCGCGTTAGAGGGTACAAGTTTAAGCAACTTTCCACAATGTATATTTCATTTTACTTGTCATTGTTTTAATGCAAAATTTCTTCGTGTTTGATATAATATTATCTGTTCCATGAATTTGTTATAAATTATTTGATATGGAGATCAGGTAAACTTTTTTGTTGAGTACAATACTGTTTTTATTCTATTTTCAAAAAGATTAAAACGTAAGTGATGTTCCATTTAATAATTTTGCCGCAAATGTACTAGTGTTATATATTTTTTATAGTGAAATCGATAAAGCCCTTTCTATTTTTCATTTATAGTCCAGATGATACCAAAAAAAATTAACATCAAAATTACTCTGTATACGAAAATATCTCCGGGCTTACTCCTGGCGCGTTGTTTCCGAACACCTCGTTAGTTACAGTTTGTGTCATGGTAAGTCATTAAACTGTAAGTAGCCGGACACAGCGTCTAGTTCCGGATCGGCGGCAGCTTCCTCCGTGACGTCATAACCGCATGACGCACTTCCGCCGCAAGTAATCAAGGCTTGTTTCAGATGCTCACAATGCTATGATTTACGAGGATATCTCATTCGACGCGCTCCCAGCTCCACACTATCTGAATAACGTATTAATTGTGTGACGGAAAATTCAAACGTATCGTGCTGTATACGAATGTAGCAAATCTAATTCCTATATAATAATACCTCTGCGGATCTGCGGGACGGTGTTTTATTGCTGTGTTATCACGCGTCCGGGGTCGACCGCGGCAAAAAACGCTGAAAACATGAATCCAGCTGATGTTAATATTTGAGGCGTTTTTATTTGAAATTTCCATTTACACGCTGTCCTTCCCCCCTCCCTCCCCCGGACCTTTTCCCCCCTATCTCTGCCTCCGAGCCCCCCCTCATCCATATTCAACAGATGCACCCTCCCGGTACACTTTCTCTCCAGTTCATACAGCAGATGATGTGTTCTCAAATCAAAACACCGATAACAACATATTAATATTAAGTTTTGTTACTTTTATTTGTTATTAAGGGTTTGGTTTCAGTGGACTTGCAAACAATTTATTTTTCTATTTTTTTTTATTCGATGAAGGCAACGGCATTCATATATTTTCTGGACAATTCTTTTTTATAAAAATAAAATATATTTTTTATAATAAAACTGAACAAGCAGCCTGATTGGCAATTCTTCATCAATATAAAGATATCATTTGTAAAAAGAAATCTTCTATTTTGTAGTGTCTAGTAATTGGGACTATAAAATATCGAAAGTATAAGATCAATTTCAAATTTTAGACAATGCATCTACATTTTGCAAACAAAGCCGTGGGAAACAATTAGTTGCAATTATATCGTACAGTCTCCAAAAAGCGCTCAAGCCTCATATGACTTATAGTTGGAGAGACAACTTATATTTCCTAAGCGTCTCACAATAATGTGTGACCTGTGTTTATTTTCAGTACTTTATCAAATATAAGGTGTGGAACAAAAATTATTAAGAACCAGTTATTGGCTTTCATATTGTAATAACTTTATATGTAGTTTTTTAAATTTAAAAACTTTGAGTCAAATCTAATTAGGACGATACAGTGTCGACCTTTTTGTAAATACGGCTTAAATATTGACATATGGAATTAAATAATTAGGAAAATATATTTTCCTAGCTTTTCAAGTATATAATTCTTAGTTCATATAAAAAATAAATCCTCACAAATACATCGAAAGATATATAATTTGTAGAGTATCATTAATAAAATACTCTATTTTGTGACAAGAGGGATGCTGTGTATTGCATCTCGACATGTCGATCTCTAAGTGGAAGTCACTCGCAACACCAGTTCCAATGGATTTGATACACTTTTTTACTGCATTTTATAACCGTAGCTGATCGCAACAGGGAAACGAAATTTGTTTGTTGTCGAATATATATATATATATATATATATATGACATATTGCAAAGGTAAACAAAGAGGTATCTTTGTATCGTGATTAGTGAATAAATCATATTTATTTATTGTTGCGTTGAATGTTTTCAAATTTTCACCTACAATTTAATATTCAAAGGGGTGTTCTGTAGTTGTCACGTCCCCATACATATTAAAATGTTCAATGGCCGCTGATTTTAAAGCTATTGCCAAGGGAGTTTTAATTTCGCAATTTGTTAGCGTCAGTCTGCACATGTGAAGATAATGTATAACTTTATTTAGATTTACGTTCGTTCGACAATGGTTTTAAGACGTGTATTAGGGTCTTGCGATTAAAAGAAACGAGTTTTTTTTTATTGTTCGTGTAATGAATTTCCATTGATAATGACCAATTTTATATTTAATATCTATTTTAATAATGATAATTTTCGTGTAACTCATTCAAAAAAAATTAAATTTTGTGAAGGTTCAGTATAACCTGGACATATCTATCCAATAATGATGTTTTTAACAAGTTTTTTTCCCCAATATTTCCTCTCGTATTTGTCGTCCGTGTTGTCCAATCAATACAGGTCCCTAGAGCCCGTCGAAGTTATCTTTTTATCTACAATTAGGATTTCGACACCTCCCTGAAGGGAGGCATCAAAGGCCATCCTCTCATTATGCGACGTTATTGAGTTATCAAAAGCGGAGGGAGATTAGTTCATACTTCCATACACAAATCCTATCATACAAGCTGACGCCTTTCACTAAAAACAGGCTTCATTTTGGTTCACCGCAATATCGTCCTACTATTCGCACTTGGTATCTCGATATCTGTTATTCGATCGATTCCTATCTCTATTTGTTTTAGATAGAGTCTAGTTTCGTTCGTGTATTAAATTGTTATTAGAACCGTGTCCAAGTGGAATGTTGGCCGTGTACACGGGTTCGCTAACAAGGAAGTCGTGGAGCGTTATTTGCGAGTGCAAAGGGATGATTCAGTCCCTTAATTTAAAATGGGCGATAATGAGATGCATAATTCGATTATCTTTCTATTTTTGTTGATGTTTCTGGCGTCAGTGGTTAAGCTTTTCGTTGTTGCTTTGAAATCTCTTAAATTTGGATTTAATGTTCACATTTGACGGATCCATTTCTTAAGATTTATTTAATAATTAATTTTAAATTACTTTTTTAGGTATGACTCAATCAAAAGCGTCTGCATTGAACGAAATATAATAAAGAAGGCGCTCGATGTTTCTAATATCATTACTCAGATAAAAGCTCATTATAAATGTTAATTAATATGCCAAAATTGTACTTATACTCAGCAGTACCTTCAAATTTTCCCTTTAAGTAAAACTTTTCAACACCAGCTTCGTCTCCGTCTCTCGGGGGTGCGATTATCTATCCTTGCAATACGATTTTCGCACAAATTTCATAGTAGTATAAACATTCCTTTACTATTTAGAAAAATTTAAATATTTTTTCTATACATGGCGCTCTCCTTCCATAACATAACATTCGTTGATTATTGTAACCGCAATGAAAAAAGTTTTTTCATTTAAATCGCATACCTTATACAGATCTGAATTTAATAATTACATTTAATAAAAAAACCTTGGACATGAAGGCACGACAAACAGCGTCGTGTTATGCGATTAATGCGTTCCTTGAATACCAATAATGTTTTTATATAATATAAAATGATATACTTTAAACTTGTTCAATACAAATTTAAGAATAATTAAGTTGTTTGAACTACGAAAGTTCTATAAATACATAAAAATATAATATCAAAGTTTACGCAAACAAATCAGTATACGGAACGTAATTCATCAGCGTGGAAGGCAGACGTAATTAACAATCAAATACAACCCCACGCTCATTGGACGGTCGGAGTCGACGCGGAAATTTCAAATTGTAGAGCCGTAGGTAAATAGTGAATTGTGCCTATAATACCTGAGATCTGGCAGAGGTTCGACCGGACGAACTGATTCGTTAGGAGTCAGTCAGCTGTGAACTCATGCACGGGGTGCTCTATATAACCCTTATGTATGATAAATATTTGCATACATATCAACATTCAAGTGTTTAGGGACAAATACGTCTGGCATTTTAATTACTCCTATGTTGCTATGTACTGTTTTATTTTATCTGTATTATATCTGTCATAAGATGTGTATAACGATTCATTATATATATAAGTATGAATAATGTATATATTTGTATAATGTATAATTTCTAAATGTTTTATATAAACATCGAACATATATTTAGACTTAAGAGTAAATATGTATATTAAGCAAAAAGAAGTTAATAAATACGTAAATTAATAATAAAATTCATATAAATATAATATTTAGAGGGGGCTAGCTGATGACTTCTGTACGTTCCGTGAGATGACTGACACTCACCCCAGATAACACCCCCATTGAAATCGGATCCGCAAAGTCTCTTGGTAATTAACTACCGATTTCATATCTTGATGTATTTTTAAAAGCATCCGACGGCTTTTTAATGCTTATTTTATGGTGACGGATCGCTTATTAAGTTTTTATGGTGGAAGATCTGACAGATGGGTTGTAGCTTGACACCAGAACCGAAGGTCTCTGGCCGAGAGGACGGTTCACGTTGCAATTGATGAGAAATGAATTGCAAACATTTATTCCTATATCAAATACTCTTCATCATCATGATGATAAACAATGTTTGAAATTTCTTTAAACTATATTGTAAAATTTTTTTGCTACATTAATGGACTATGATAGAGTCAATGTACAAAATCGATAATTGAAAGCTTTGGTATCAATGTAAGGAGAGTCAGAACAAGCAGAACGTATCTTTAGGTAACAAAATTAATGCTAACGTTCTCATAACAGCATATTTGTTATCAGACTCCCATGGGGCGGGGCGAAAATTAAAACAGATGACGTAGCGTAACAGTCACTGGGCTATAATTAAAAAGATAAGGAATATTTTCCTTTCGCATCGAGATTATGAAGGAAAACCCCTTTGACCCCTGGCTGGGGGGCCGCGTTTTGGGGCCTGTTAACCGGTTAAGGGGCCCTTGAGACCGCACGCCGAATCGGCAGCGCTCCGCCGCTGATTAAGTAAACTTAGATAACATGGAATACCAGTATAGTGGAACATCAAAAGTCAACAAGGGCGTTTTCAGAATGAAATGTTTAGTTGATTTGGTAGTATTCTCAAGGGTTGTTCGAGTATTGTTATCACAGATAGTTACTGTTTGAGATGATTGGATTGGCTCTCGGGATGAGTACTTCATTGTTTGCCTCCACGTTTGCGTTGCCGAAAACGGGTTATCTGTTGACATTGGAGATCGCTGCTTCTGATAAACATTTCAATATCCGTTTCAACCTTTCGGGTTCTTAACATGAATGTGCTCTGTAAGCAATAACTGTGCTCGTCGATATACCGAATGAAAGGAATTGAAAATATATTTATAAGACGAACTTCAATTAGAATAGACGCAATGGTTGCTTTAAATGTTAAACATACTAGAATTTACCCGTGTGTCAAATAGTTTTGTATATTTATGGAAAAACATAGAAGATCTATACAAAAGTGTTTGAAATTCAGAATATCGTTGCTATTTATATTATACATGTCGTCTGTATGTTATTGTAAACATATAATTATAGTAATAGGTCGGATAGCACGTCGCGTCCTACCTGCTTAGTATTCTGGTCGGGTTGTCTGTATTGATTCCCGCTCGGCGCGGTCCTCATAGGCGGTCTTTTTCAAAACAATCTACCAAGTAATGATTTTTTTCCCTATCAATTCCATGCCTAGTCCGTGAAAATTCAGCAACGTATAATAGTAATCCTATGTGTGTTTGGATATAATTGAGATGTTAAAAGTATGTAACGAAGCTTAAATGTGAATAGCAACTTGAGTATTGACTTATAGTGAATAATGTTGTGTCAACAACTGTATAGTGCTTACAACAGAAATTTGATTTTTTGCTGTAAGATATGGAGATAAAAATAATTTACTAGTGACATCAATAGCTCATCAAGTCATAATTAACGTGGCAAATGTGATTACTAATTATTTGCTTTTTTATAAGTTATGATACTTAATAAAAATATAAGTGCTAAAAAATATCGTCCAAATCGTCATAGCTTCGAAAAGTTTATTTGAATTCACCTATTGTATGTGTTAACACAACATAAAGCAAGCGTATTCTTGCAATGTAATCCTTACATTGAAACTAAGATTTCAAACTCATGAACGTGCATGAATACAGCATACAGCAAACGTATTCTTGCGTATGTATTCTTAACGAGCATCTTGATCTGATACAAGAGGGTTGTTCTGACCCGCAACACCATTCCAAGGGTTAACCGCTACAGCATAGCGTTGTGCTAATGTACTGCTACTGGCTGAAGTTTGTAAGTTCCTGCCATAACATCTATTAAACACTCGTACTGAGATTTGGCTTGTTTGCTTTATGATTGTCGAAATAGCAACACATTATCGTGTTTCACGAGCGTATTTTCTATATTTTTACTCGATTCTAAGATTAATTCATAGAAATGTAAACGGAAAAATGAGACGAATTTGTTCCGTCTGATCGTGAGATTCGGAAAACTTATTTAAATTTTAATTATAATTATTAAGTTTTTTTTTTGTTTTTAACTATTAGACATTTCTTTTTTAAATATGGTAAAATATGGAAATGACTCTAGTAGTTATATCGTTTTATCGTATGATAATAAACAATTAGTAAATGATGTGAAGATTTCATGATAGGTAAATGTACCCATAAGGTAAGAGAGATAGCTGATAAAGTTTGCTTTATAAACTAATTAATATAATAATCAAGATAAATAAATACTAAGCTTAAAACTAGCATTGAGAATAAGTACTGATTATTATAACGACATTTACCTATTGTAGTATAGTTATATATTCTTAAATCATAGTTTAAGTGACCTCTTAGATAATTCTACAAGTCAATGCGTCGCGACGCGTTCTGTCGGCTAACAACCGTTGCATTCAATCATAAATATCATATTAAATGTCATAAAAGAGACGGCAATTTGTCTGTGAATGCTATAAAACGTTATGCGCCCACGCCGGGCACCGTTAACAACTACAAAAAAAATCGATACGACACCACAAAAGAAACGAAAGGCGAGATTAGCGGGCCTTATCCCCAATTTCATCTAAATACCAGCTATAATCCACTCGCATACAATGGTGACAAAAATAATAAATATGGCCCGGCACCGCCCACCGGTACAATGGCCATGCGTCTGTGTTTCAATATTTTTGTATTGGGGTGATTAATACTAGGGGCGAAAACGCGGAATAAAACAAACGAGCCATTGATACTAGCACGAATAGTGCTATATTAGACCATTCTGACACCCGACTTGTATTGTGCGATATTTATCATCAACAAAATACGTACAACAATACATTCTGATATTACTCGCAATAAATTAACTAAATAATATATATTTTTTATATTTATTTTCTGCTCTAAACGTATAAAAGATATTAAATGTTAATTTGATGTCTATTTATTAATGAATGCGATTGCGATTAAAATAATACTTTTCATATCGATCTATAGAAAGAAATGATTGTAAGGAACAAACTGTGTAAAAATATCCAAGCTAATGAAATTAAGGAGATGGAAATCAAATTTCACCAGCCGGCGAAACAAAACCCATATATAAAATAGTTAAAACCGTGCGATTTTGATCACGGCTCCGTGATAGCATCAATAAAACGAAGGTCCCATTTAATACCCCTCACGCCTAATCTCGTAACAAAGCGATGTTGGAACATTTTGGCGCGAATATAATGAAGTGCACGTGGCGGGTGTCTCGGACCCATGCAACGGCCGCGTGTTGATCTCTATCAATAAGACGATATACAAAACGCATCTCACGCACTAACAACACAGATAAATGGGTGCTGTACGGAACAGAAGCTAGGAAGCCGTTAGTACAGTGGGAACGGTTTTAATTTAGGTGATGGGTTTAATACTGCTGATCTCTCAATATGTTGCTAGGATACTAGACTCGAGATGTCAGATTGATTGAGTTATTTTTCTCGAATTGATTAACAAACATTATTATGTTGACTGGATTTATGATCAACTAAAATTAACGAGATTGTGTGAAAATTTCAATCTTGTTTTACCTTTAAAGGGTAATGCATAAAAATAAAAAAAAAAACTTAATGTAACCTATAATTTATACGGCAATAGTTAAAAGTATCCTCACTACGATTTCTTTAATTTTCACGGTACTGAAAGTATGTATGTAATCATTTAGTACGTCATAAATTAATTTGTGAGATAGATCGTGATACGCAATGATGTGTACTAATTAAATTGTACTATGTTTAGATTAAACTACGACAATTTGAAAAACGTTCAGAAATTTATATCGAAAATAGGATGATATAAAATTTTTAACACGTTTCTATTAGCTTGGGTTGTATCTATGTAACGGAATCTTTGAGCTTAATTTTCACCGGTTTCTAGACGTCTGAATTAGAAACTTCGCATACGTATCAAGGACCGATGACAATCCAATAATTTGATAACAGTCTTCCATTGTCCTTGTTCTCATCGGTTAGTACGGTTGTTTTTGGGAGTTCTTCTCATTTGAAGAATGAGTAACCTTGTATGGGTTAAAAGAGATTTTCATGAAGAACGTCTATTTATTACCTGTTCCTCTCCTATGCTATGATCTCTCTATTCTTAAAGAGTAAGCATTTATAAGCAATCTTAACAGTGCCTAGAATATTTACTTAACCATCAATAAACTATAGAACTATGAATTGTTTGACATTATATATATATAATATTTTTCAGATTCATTACGCGTATTTTAAATTGTTAAGGTAAAATGTTTCAGTTACTTTTCAGCAGCCAGCAGGTTGCTGAAAAGTAACCGAAACGCCGGGATTATGTAGTTATTTAAAATAATAAAATACGAGAAGTAAATCCGAAATTTAGTTTTATTTAAATGAATACTATCGATAGTTTTAGATCTCATCATGATATATATTTTTGATTTATATTGAGACCTTTAAGAGTAGGTACTTACATCAAATCATAAAAGTCTATCATCATTATACAACCAGCTATATTCAAAAGTTCAGCACCAAAACCTTTTCAGATTCATGACAAGTCGAATACAAGCGATATAAAAATAATTATACACATGTGACTTATTAGCTACGTGAGTAAAAATGAAAATGTAATGATCAAACAACAATGGAAGCTCTGTTAACGGAATAAGATTTAAATTACAGTGCAATAATGTCTATATTCTTTACTATGGCACATAAATGACAAAGGATTTAACAATAGTAGTTGTGTCATTTGATAAACGTCCCTCTGTATGACGGACTGTTATTTTATGAATTATGACTTCTGGGATGAAATGTTCCAATCCCTTAATGATACTGAACTTTGCGATCATGTTTTTATTTCCTTTCATTAATAGAGAATATTAAAATATGACAAAAATCGTGCCCGTTTATTTTATTGTAATAGATTAAATGTAAAAATCCCTCAAAGAGAGAGAGAGAGAGATCCCTCACAGAAGTTAGTAAATATATTATTTATGTTGAATTTTTTAAAAATTATAGCATATAACTTAAATTTGAAATAATATTGTTATTAGATACAGAGTCGCGAAAATTCTGAAATAAATTCTTTAAGTGGGGCAACTCCGTCACACGACAACCCCATTCATAGATTTTTTTTATCGCTGGTCTCATAACACAAGAGCGGTTTAAGTACAATCCGGTGCAATCTAAAACGAACTCTATCAGTGTGTGATAGAGTTGATATTGATTCGATGTAACCATCATCATTTTGTTAACGACACCTTAATGTGGTGTATTTAGCAGCCGAAATGGTTTTATTGTACGAGAGCAATGTATCGGAAAGTTTTAATTTTGCTTTATCGTGTGTCGTGCCCTCGTTTGTATAACTGTGTTTTATTAGGAGGGTAATTTATTATATCGTACCTTGAACTGTGATTTCACTCTTAGCATGCACATACATTTTATTAATTAAATATGTTTAAGGGATTAACTTTCTGTCAACTCTATAGGTCCGCGAGGAATGGGATTAAACTAACGCTCCTAACGTCGGACAGCGATTAAAGAAATCCTCTTACATGGCAATAAAAAGTAAAAAAAAAAACCAATAAAATCCCCCCATCCAGCTCGCCGATTCCAACACTATAAAGAACGACGCCATGGGGTAGTGCCTTATTGGTGCAGACTCCCTGATGAGATGCTTAATACTGCGCCGATAATGATTGGATCAATTCCGTCACTGTGCTGTAATTATTTAAGACTAAACCGCATTCAATGCGATACAGCGAAGGAAATTTTTAAAAAAGTTCTACAGATTGAAGCCACGGGAAATGTGTCTCAGTAAAATGTATTGTTAGGTGACAACTGACCATAGTTTCGTGTTTCCACATGTGACTATAATGTTTTATTTCTTATAGTATATATTAAAATTTGTATATATTAATTTATTTTGTATAGTATACAATAACTACCTAATCATTAAGGATTAACTTCTATATTAGTCTCGTCATAGTTCTGGAACAATGATGTAACTCTTTGTCCTATTTATGTCTCTTGATAACTTTGAAAAATATGCAAAAATTGTTAACAATACCGTTGGTAAAATAATTTGTATTTAGATAAATTTTCTACTAGGTACGACCAAAAAAAAAAATTAAAGGAAAAACACAAAGAAAAGATTTGTGTAAGTTCAGAGAGTTCGTTTAGGTTTAAAGTATGTATTTTTTTGGGGAAAAGTAAACTACACTCTTAATAAAATGTTACTATACTTGCTATGGGCATTTTGTTTATGTTTATTATTATATTATTATGTTCTTATTATAATAATTTACAAAATTTGTAGGTATAATTCACTACCTTATTCTCTACCTCCCTCTATACCTCTGTTAAAAACACAAGAAAATTTTAATTTTATATTTATTTGTTATATATCCACAACACATCTTAAAACGGTTCTGAAACTAAATTTAGTGAAGATGGTAGACTTAATTTCAACGCACTATGCTTAACCGAGAGTTGCATTGGTTTTTGCATAATATTTTTTTTTAGTTGTTTAGTATTGACGTAGATTATTGCATGAGAAAAGGAAACGCTCGGTGAGTATTAAGTGTCATGATAAAACGTAGTTACTCATACTCGTCTATAAATTTACAAAAAATTATACAGTTCTCTGTCCATATACGGTAGCAGTCGATCAGGTGACTTGTTATAAAATAATTCAGCTATATTCAAGCACTGCCTTCGGCTATAGTTACAGTGTAGCCCCGGATATAGTTTGACCCTTACATTTTTATTCACTCAAAACCTTGAAATGTTTAACAAAACGCGTCTAAGTGGATTGGTTGTTAATAAACGCTTATTTCATTCGCACGACTGACTCATGTATTTGATTTCTTTATGATACTTGAAATAATAAAACCTTTTATAGAAAAATATTATACCTTGGAGGACGTTTTATATCCAACAGTGTTTTATTTGGAAAAGTGAACATTAATATATATTTTTTAATTTTAAAGAGTTTCTCATCATATTACAATTTCTTAATAATTTTATTTAAATGTTTTTATCATGGAGGAAGCAAGTTTGCATTATCCAATAGGTACGTGTTCGTTTTGATATTACGAGTGTTGAGTTTAGTTATTCTATTTCATCCCTCAATCACACAGCAGAGTGGCGCAGTGGAAGCGTGCTGGGCCCATAACCCAGAGGTCCGTGGATCGAAACCACGCTCTGCTAACAACTTTTTTTAATTTTTTTTTTTTATAGTTTGTACAATATGTGGTCATTTTGAGAAATATTTTGCATACAATTAGACCTCTTTCGTATTTAATATTTCATTTTTATTCGTAGTTCATTTTATTCCGGACAACTCATTAGATAATAGAAACACGTAAGTTAACTGCTAACAAATCGGTAATAATTATAGGTGAATGACATCAGTAACCTATTTGGCTCGACTCATATATTGCTAGTTTGCCAATATAGTTATAAAAATGAAACATCGGATAGCTATGCCATGTCAGCTATGACAAACGCGTTCCGTTCCACGTAAAACAACATTAATCAAACGAAATAATTTCCAATTATTAAAATAACAAAACGCGAAGCGGAATGCATTTAACAGTGTTATTGTAACCGCTCACACCATCTATGAGTCGAAACTGAAATTCAACCTCTGGGCAAAACCTGCGTACTCGACTGTGAAATAGCTCGCTGTGTTCTATAAAAACAACTGGTACAAACAGACCGCCGTTTGTTTTATCATGGGATATTGATAATTTGTTACACGTGCTGCAATGTTTTTTTAGACGTCCATCGTGTTTTAAGTTGAATGGATTTTCCTCCAGCGTATTTTGATGTTTGGTTCGATGTGTCCGCGATATTGGAATACGTTAAAGCTATCATCGTGTTGTAACAATTATGATACTTTTAAACAAAAAAAATTTACGACATAGATATTCATTATATATGTCAGTTTTTATTTATTAAATGTTGAAAAAGCGATACGCAAACATCATGGTAGCTTTTAATAAAACCTGATATTATTTCGCTTCTTCCTAAAAATGACAAACCGAAGTTTCTAGACGTATTTTTTGGTTTCGCAGAAGTATTTGGCTCATAATTTCTGTTCCGTTTATAATATGATAAGAAATATGTCGAGTTACTGATAACATTTATTGTGCAGCCGACTAAGATTACAGACTATGTCCTTGTTATGAATAATTTTATGTTATTATATATCTACTTAATTTCACTTTTAGTTGGTCATTCATTGATCAGTAATTTTTTTACCTTAATAGAAAACGGTCAATCTTATTTCATTTGTTGACGGTTATATAATATATACTTATAAAAACTGTAATAAAGCCTCGCTTTACACATAAAAACCCGCCACCTTCTCTTCACCCATTGCACCCTCACGGCTTTATTAGACACCCTCCATACATTATTATGTAGATTCCAATTTAAAACCACTTGTTATCTAGTTAGTGACGAAAAATACCTAACTATGGTCCCCCAAATTAGCCTGCGGCTGCGCACTGCGTCGTATATAATCGATGGCAATTGACAAACGAAGCATTCTTCTGTCAAATTCTAGTTTTCAGAACATAACCGTCCAGGCATATTTCTGAATTAAAATTCAACCTTATCTGATTGTAATAGGGATGACGTGTTGTAGGGTAGCCGGATAAGTTAGGTGATGCCGTTGGTGTAGGTAATGGGGTCTTGTTATGATAATCGTTGGCCCGAGGCTTGTAGGGGCTGCTAAGATCTGTTCGGAGGACGGTCATCGATTGTAATAGTCATATCGAATGGAAACTTACCACTTCGACAGTTGATTCAATTGCTCTTTAAATTACTGGTAACAATTTTATATTATTATTACTTTATATTTTCTATTACTTGTAAGTATAGCTTTAGATTTATAGGAGATATCTGATCTACGTATTAATGAGAATTGAGAAATTATAGACGTGATTGGTAATGTTGAAGATTAGTGAATGGTTGGGAAGATGAGTTAAGTATATGGTTCAGGCTTCTCTGTGGTGTTTTATATTTTTTTTATAGACGCCAGTACCTGGAGATAAATATTAGATACTTTTAAATGAGGAAAGAAAGTAATTAAATAGTCGCCAACTTTAGAACATTTGTTAACTGTATAAGTATAAATTGCAATGCATAATGTATAAATGTAATGTTCTAAATACTACTTAAATCATTTCTGTATGAAAGAACAGAACTTGTCTGACACTGCTCGGTAAGTCGGTAAACATGCCGAGTAAAATAATAACATTTAATGTTTGAATTGGTTGCGCTAACAGTAATTTAGACACAATAGAGGACCTAACAGCCATTTTATGCTAGTGTTATACAATGGGTCATAATACTAAAAGTGGGACGAAGCCAATGTGCCGTGTCACGTATTCGCTATCCGACAAACGAATTCTTTAACAGTAATGTCATTAAAACAGAGCCTTTATTAAAATTCTCGATCTAATTAAAATAAATACTTATCTTGTCACTTCAAAGTACCATATCAACGTTTGTTTACTTACGTCTGGACACGCGATCGTTTTGTATATCTCTGTCTCTTTCTCTCTGTACTGCCGTCCCTCTCATTTTTGACAGATCGCTGAGCCACGTGACACGTCACTTGTCAATTCATTGTCTTTATGATCACACCGTAGTGTAACGCACGGTGTTTATGTATATTTTTACGTTTTAAAATATTCTAACGCAGACCGTAAAAGCAGCGAGTGGTCTGAAAGACGTGGCCGAACTGGCAGAGTGCGAGCTAACTCTCGCTCGTTCGACTAAATTTTCAATTCAAACAGGGTCTTTATAAGGGTAGTGACGCTGTACAAAATTTACATATCGACGTAATAAAGCAAGCGGGCGCCGGGCTGGGATTTAAATTCGGTATGCGTTTCAGCGTATCTGGATCCGGAAAAGTTTTGATAATGAAAAATCTTTGTTAACGTTACTTGATTTCGTTTTAATTATTAAATACGTCCTATTGACTCTACTTTATCTGGATATATCAGGTTAGAAAGATTCAAATAGCCTTTGTAACTCTATATAGAATATCATAACTGCTTTTAATACGCATGTTTTGAAGCAATAATAATAGTCTAGATTTATTCATTAGTAATATCAATTATATATTTACGTATTAAGTGCCTGCATAAATCCTTGTGTTGACTGATTTATTGGTTTCAATTGTTTATAATTAAATATCTTGTATTATTTATTTACCTTAGGAAAACCAGGTTCCAGTGTAAGTTTATCCTCGCTAACAATATGGACGGAGTCCTGTTTGTATGTTGGCAACGTCGAAACTTGGGTGAATCAAAGCCACCGTTCTAATTATCCGCTTTAAAATATTAAAAAAGTAAAATTGAGACGTGAATTACTTAACAAAATAGCTTTGATCGAGGCCTGCGTTTGTGGCTAGTATCGATTTTTCCGCTCGCCCCCAACTTTGTTGACAAAGGCAGGTTCTTAAGCCAAATGAGATGCACCCCAAAGAATATTATGGGCAGACATCGTTCCACTATCGCTGGATATATTGTTGTAAGCGTAGATATCCGTAGGACCTTATATTGCCCCTTATTGATCTTTTAACCGAACGTCTTCCAGTAAATTTTGATTGAATTATGATTTGTGGTTTGTGGTTAAGATATGCAATAATAATTGAACACGCTGAAGTCCTTACAAAAGTGGATTAATGAGAAAACATGTCTTACATTGAATGTATTAATAATATTATTCGAACATAATTCTTGGTCTTACATAGCAAACAAAAGGTCGATAAAATTTAACCAATATACTTAATTATTTTCTGATCTCAGCAAAACAGTGAAAAAGTTTTCAGTGTCTTCATTGTCAACTTAATTTTTTCGTAAAAATTATGTCTTACGATAGGATTTGAAAATAATCCTAAATACACCACAAGACCAAACCGAATGCCCTAAAACTAGGTCTCTTTGGTGCTGATAGCGTTTTCAATCATTTCCCTCCTTCAATACCTTTGTATTTTTAAAGCGCAGTGAAAATTACAAAGCATTACGGCTGGGAGCGATGTTTATCTTTATTTATTTACGTGTTAGCGAATACATTGCTATAATGCATCTCTTTGATCCGTCCACATGCAAACACAATATTCCCACTGTCCCCCAAACATGCAAATTCGTTGAACAAAAACAAGGGTGTCCATAATGCTCTTAATGCCTGAAACGCCATTAATATTTTAAATCAACTTATAAAAATATTTAAATCTGAAGCACTCTGCCTAAGCTGTTTGTTGAGAATATACTCTCGAAGCCTCTGACGTGGTAAACTCAAGCAGATGCAGGCAGTAGGATGAATTAGAACAAAATACTTGTAAGGTGAAGATCAGCGGCGTGTAGCGTCTCTGGCTGTTTATGCAGAACATCAACTTCAAGTCTCTTAATAGCGATAACAGTTACTTATTTTTAGCATCGTCGCTATTGACGATTCTGCGTTTCAAATTATGCATAATACGGTGTTAAATACGACACTTACATTAAAAGAAAAGTCATACAGGAGCCGGGGTGATTAAAATCTATTAGTGCCACCACAAAAGGGGAGGGCACATTAATATTCTCATCACGCACGAATCGTATACGCAAACGTGTAATCTTTTTATCGTAGCGTCTGCCGCGTGACGTGTACAAAGACTATCGATACTCGATATGACAACGTCCACGTCACTAGCAGTGACATCCTGACCTCTAGACCGCCCTGGAGCTCAGTCTAAGCTACGTTATGTTATCTGATAAAAGAGATACTTGCGTTTTGCATGTCAAAACTTGAATTGTAAGCATTTTTCCGTTTTCACTATTTGGAATCAATTCCATATGAAAACCGAAGAAAAATCCACACGGTTGTGTTGTATGCTATATAAAAATAGTCTAGATTTTCATACGTTAGCATAACAATGTGTAAGTATTCTAATAAAATTCTTATTCAGCGCTATAAAGTACATTAAAAAAAAACGTCAAACTTTTCCGTCAAACATTTCCATATAATACGAAAACTTCGTATGATATTCGGTTAGCAGAATTATATACCTACCGCGTATTGTAAATGCAGAGGAAGTTGATGCGGCGCTGCCTCAAATAGAATAACTTAAAGCCTTAATTCGATTACGCTGCAGCCGGTTATGTATGACAAATATGAATACTTGTGTTTATTAAACTTGCTGGCTCCGTGAAACGCTTTGACTACGTGATGTATTGAAATAATAAAAGTTTCTTTAATTAAAATGCCATGAAAGGAACAAAAGGAAGTGAACACGTGCTTAGCTGGAAGAAATCTGTTTAAGCGTATTTACTCTGCTATGACACATGTAGTGATATGTAACAGGAAGGAAGGGCGGTCCGGACATTGTCCGAAATTCCCTGCCCCTACATTTGTCTTACTTTTTATCCAATGGAGAACTATTATGCTTCAAACGTGTGTTTAACGCACTGCATTTAAGACATTAAGATTCATTCTTGTTAAATGTAATAAAACCTTACTAGTAAAAAGTAACGAAAAATATTAAATGACAGTGCAGTAATAAAAAAAGTTGGTTCTAAATAAACACCCTAAAACGGTAATTGTTTTAAACCATGTGCAATCAGACACTTCTGTCCCGTTCACGACATCAACAAGTTACTGCGGGGGTCAGCTAATATAGATTGATAAGAACTCCGACCATTGACACCGGCCCTTGTAATCTCTGATAACATAGAGAGTATTTTTTCCAAGGAAACATGTGGGAGATGCCAGCGATAACGTTGAAACAATTTAGGGGATAAACGTCTTTACATCCCTATTGTTATGTAGTTATATCAAACACGGGAACTGTAAATAAAACGGGAGATCAGTATCATCTAATATGAAACCTTTATGTATATTTTTATGTGTGTTCCAGCAAATAAATATTTATTCCTTTCATAAACTTACATTCCTTGTGTATTAAAGTTACATAATGTGAAAATGTAAGATATCTAACTATAACTGCATATTGGACGTTAAAATGAACTTAAAATAGACTTCTTGGTGAAAATCATGTTCACGTTTTAATAACGGCATATCGATGTGATCCGCTCAGATCAGTACGATGAGCTCAGTCTTAATAACATCCAACTTCAAATCAGAAACTCATTGACACATAAAAGTAATCCAACTATTTCCAATGAGGTTGCTCGTAAAGAAAAGAGTCCTTTTAAGAAGTCCTAACATCGAAGTTTCGGGAGGTCGAAAGCTAGTTAAAAGGCCGTAAAGGATAAAAATAGGGGTTAGGGTGTGATGTGTCAACTGATAGGAGGAGCTAAATGCAACCGTGACGACCTTGGCTGACTAGGAGTGGAAATGGCTTCCTTCTTTTTAATTATAAATTTCATGAAAGTATTAAAACATTTAGTTTCACTTTCCTGAGCTATGATTATTTATAATGTTATTTTAACTATCAAACTATTTAGTTTGTATTATTTTTTTAGTTTTAAAGTATAAGGAGTATTATTAATGATATCTTTATCCGACTTTTAGGTGATAACGGTGTATATCAGAGTAGTAAAGAGGAGTTTGGCAGTCAAATATCTGAGGAACCTTCTCCACATAAAAGAGCTTGGGCAGTCAGAAAGGTATTGCGTAAAGACAGTCCGCAGAGGAAACCGTTACAAATAACACTGACTACGAGATTTTAAGCGAGTCAATTAGGGATATGGGGATTACGTTATTTACACGTGGAGCATTTGTCTCACACGACCTCTACATCTCTTACTTTAGGTACTTATTTTAATTAGAAGATAAACTTACTACGCATTGAATTGGATTTTTGGAGGTTCCTTATCTTTCATCAGGGTCAAAAGCCTCAGCCAAACAAATGACATTAGCGAGGTAATTATCGTGTGCAAGCAACGGTTCATGCTCCACTGTTCACGAATTGGGGGACCTAATTACGGTTTATGGTGGAAAAAAAATAATTTTATCCTTTCAAGATTAATTTTTTAAATTAAATTAAGAAACATTACGATTTCATTGCAAAAACCTACTAATTTTAAGTCTAACAAATATTCACTATTTCTATGAATTCGTAACACATTTATATTTTCAAGGTTTCAGAAACAGACGTGGTTGCTTATGATCCACCCAACAATAATACTATTCTATAAAATCAAAATTAATACGTTATCATGTCATACTCTAGTCAATCAACAAGTACTAGGTACGTCGTGTTGCATTTTGAGAAAACAATATAAGACACTGCTGCTTGCACATGTCATCATATATAGCATTGAACATAGTCATTTTCACTTTGTCATATCGTATGCAACCTTCACGCGTGTACACTACAGGCGCATTAAATCTTATACAATTGTCGCTCGCAGACTACAGAGGTGCCGCGTATAAAACCACACTCGGAACCAACAAAAAGGCACACTTTTGTTTCTCTTTACGCACATTTTGTCATTATTCGTGGCACGTGGGTGCGAATATATAATGTTTTATTATTAGAGGTTACGACTTCACGCCTTTAGCGGCGTCCGCGTCGTCATACTGATAATACTTTCATTTGTTCCGAGAAGTGGCTATCATTCTTAGCATTTATTTTATTTGACCAAAACAACAGAATAACTTTAATATGGCATGCCTTAAAAATGTTAATTTATATCAAATTGTTTGCGATGTACCTAATTGGATAATAAATTTTCAAATGCAGTCACTTATCACGAGCCATGAAAGCCTACTTCAAAATAATTACACGCAAAACAGTATAAGCGGAGTTTTTGTGGTGGTTCATACGATGAGAATTACAAACGGTGTGAAATTGAAACAAATTTAAAATGTCATTACGCAGATTGTAAAGATTAGTGGGCATCAATCATCAGTGGGTGGCAAGCAGACCGAGGCGAAAATCATAGTCCTCGCGCGTCACATTGACACCCACATCCCGTCATAGAATCTTATAACACGATATACAGATGAACAAATAGGTATAATATATTTACTCACAATATATGTATGCGTCGTAGTATGGAAGAATTCCAAACAAATTATACAAACTCTGGTAAAATTTTATAAAGGCTATAATAGAATATTGGAATAAATCATCCATCTATAATACGAAACGACAAATTGCTGTTCACAACGATGCTGTTCACAACGACATATTTTAATAGTTGCTGTTCTATATTGTTCATAATCATTGACACTGCGCCGGCGCAAGTCAGACTCGTTGCGGGAGACGCCTTCACAATGCACAGGAAGTGTCGGCTAAATCGAATTACACACCGTCATTTGACGGCCATTTTAATGTATTACTATTGTTTTCATCATGACTGTTGACTTTGACGACATTTAATATCAAAATCATGTATTAATAAATAAAGAATAAACTAAACATTAATATCCCAGATACGTTACATGGTTTTATAAACAAAGCTTTACAATATTTTGTTGATTGTTGCCTTAATCGTTATTTTACTGCTGTCCAATCATTCTATCATTTTGTAAAACAGTTGTAAGAACACATATGAAATCAAAAGTATATGGTATTTTTTATTAAAATATACATTTTTGAGTAGTACTTTTTGTTAGTTGATAATTTTACAGCTACAAAATAAAAGTCAGTTTATAAATTGCTTATTCTATCCATTACTGGACTCCAAACTCGTCTCCTTTCCATGTAATGTCTAGTTTATCTATCACTAACAAAGAATAAATACGTGGATTATACACAGGAGCAATTTACTGTGATCGAATGCATTGAGAGTTGTCAAAACATCAAGCAATTTGCACCAGAATATTGTCTCAGCAATATATCCAGCCCACGTGTTCAAAAAGCAATTCCATTCGAATGCCTGTAATGCAATAGAGCTCTGGCTTCTTGGAAGACAGCGGGCACACCCTTATCGTGGCTATAAATCAATATATGATTACAAATTTAATGCTACTGTTGGAGTATAAATCAAAGATTTTAAATTACGAGCCGCGAGCGACGTATCACTACGCGTGAGGCCCCCTAGTGCTGTGCGCTTGTCGACACTCGACACTCGACATAGCGCCCGGCCCGGCCAGGATGCGTAGGCAGAGCTAGGGATGCTTAAATTTTGCATTGACCATATTTAATACACGGCTATACTTCGACGATATACTCTAAATATTTTAAATCACAACAAATACTTTTTTACACATATCGGCCCATGGAAAATTTAGGCGTATTGAATCAAAGTCAATAACAATGTACATATGTTAAAAAAAGACTTTTGACACTTTTTAAATTTATAAAAACACTCGCTGTGTCAATTAAATCTACACCGGAGCTATTTAGAGACATCGAAATCTCAGTATTGTATTGTTGATATACTTTTTGCAGTCAGTCACATCACTTCAGCTATGATATAGTGCGGACAATATCCTCCTTTACTCTTTTCACTATCTGATGTTGTATCGGCGCGAATAGGCGCGTGTCCATCAAAGATAGAAATACAGATGAGAACGTAGAATATAACATTCTGTTAGCAGGATTTATTTTACACACTCTTACAAGTAACCATCGTCGACGAGGACCATTTAAATGAATGGTGGATGTAATGCTTCTATCAGGTCACATTACGGTGAACAGCCTCTTTGAAGAGAAATACTGAAAGCTCTATCAGTATTTCCAGCAGTTAGATGTCTAGGAGTCACTATCCCAGTTTGCTGTACCCAGTTCAGAACTATTGTCCAGGTAAAAAACACTATCATTACTAAATTGATATTTTTAATTCGATTTCTAAAGAGACGCGCCTCATAACAGCCTTAAAATTTTTGTTTTTTTTTTTTTATGCCCATTTGAATGAAAAATTCCACTGACAATAATAGCGTGGACAATATGTCATATTTCCACATTCTTACTCCCTAAAATCATAACGGAATTTGTTGTTTGGTTTGGTTGCTTTGTTAAGACAATATTTTTTTAATCAATTTGTAATCTTGTTTGAAAATCATTATCATCTCCTCTGAGCTTAATATATCCAATGGTTTGGTTTGGATGGTAACAAAGTGACATATTTTAAAGTAACAAAAAGTCCCAATTATAATTGTATCACACATTTACAGCAAGCATTTTTCTCTTTATTCACAAATTATCTTTTAGCGAAGTTACCAGGAACGACATTACTTAGCCCGGCCGCCCGGGGCGAGTGTCATTTCGCCTGTTAACACCGACCTTTATTTTTGTAATGTTCTACCACGAACGCATGAGCGCTTTTGCGAGTACTTTCAGTTACAAGGTCATTAGAATTTAGGACTAGACTTTCATAGAATATAACTTTATGTTATAACAATGTACATAGTTTTAAGCATGAAGTTATGTTACGTTATATGAATGATAATAAAGTTATATTTCTTATGTGCCACCTTTATGGTGAAACCTAATTACCGCCTCAGGCTGTAAATTTGTTGTGATTTCACCCAAAACCTGACTCCGGACCAATCGATCAACAACAGAAGTCAATGATATATTGTAATTTTTTGAAAAATTCACTATAATAAGTTTATCGAGATACGTGAGTTATTGTTCATAATTTGAACCAATCTTCAGTGTATGATCCACTTATATAATTTCAATTTAAATTTGCAAAAGGTTGGCTGACAACAAAATATTTTTAAAAACCATGTGTATCACTTAACAGCAAATAATGAACGTTGTTGAACAAATCGAAAATGAAAACACGCTAATGACAGAGCGAAATCAACGAGCTCCTTCCAAAATTAAACAACGTAAAAAAGCAGACAAACGATCGATCACCGCTAAACAAAACAGAAAAAACCACGTGGATGTATGGAACAAATTAAAAGCTCAGCATGAGGTGTTCAGGCTCGGACCAAGACTTAGGGCAAATATTAAGCCTGTCAGTTTTATGTAATTTGAAGGCTCGTTTTCGAATTATAAGTTATGTTATTGAATGTTTTGGGGGCATGAGCCGTCCAGGCTTCTAACGAGCGAGTAAATATGAAAAAGTTATGTCTTTCAAGAATGTTGCCAATTGAAATTGTGTCAATATAAATACATCGTATTATTTTAAATTATATCAATAACTCAATAGTTAGATGTAACTTTAGAGAATATTTTACGTTGTGGAAATAAAAAAATACTCTGTTCCTCTATTGCGGTTTTTGTTTGTAAATTATGGTACTTTCATCCTTACAGCTTAAAAAGCTCGTAACATAATTCTGACAAGTTTATCACTTATGTTGCTAATAGCACTCAAGAAACCGACGAATTAGATGCAATTATAGAAAAAAAAAATAGCAGTCTCATTGAAGATTATAGATAAAGGTTACGTCAGGTGGAGCAATAGATGAGCCCGGGCCAATGATACAAACTGTTTTTCAATACAAAGGCAATATAAATGCGCTAGTCATGCACTAAATGCGACCTACACACGCACTCAAGGCGTCGCGAGTCGGCCAAAAAGAACAAACAAAAGTCACAAAAGCGCATCATCACGCATCCACAAAATTATTTTCGCCTTGTAACACGTGTCAAGTTTCAATTTTACTAACGCCGAAATTAACAGTGGGCGTAAACAGATAATAGATATTTTTGTTGATAAAAAAGTAATCGATGATCGAATAGAAAGGCATTGTGTTAAAAAAAATCACATCCATTGTTACCTCTGACGGGGTTTTTAATGTCGATATTAAATGGATGTTGTTTGACAAAAAAAATGACTTCATCAATCAGAGATGGTCTTATTCATTGTAATGGTCTCATGCGTCTTGCAATCGCCTCTCGTGATCTGCGATTCTCGGAAGTTTCCAGGGATTTCAACTTGTTAAATGGGATCATTTTTGGATACATCACCATTCATCGTATGATTATTTAGATCATATTATCTTTATATACTATCAATAGTTTTCTGATAATACAGGTAGCGTCTCAATGACGGATAAATTTACATACAATAAAAATGTTTGGATGTATCTGTATCTGTATATTTTTTTTTTTTTAATAAAGTATTTTATTGAAATGTCCATACTATCAGTCTTGATCGCATCTATTCAACTAAGGTTTAGGCTATGAAGGCAAATTTAAAAGTAACAATTTAGTTTTAGCTTTACAATAGAATGAAATTTAATTTCCAATGCTATAATCACAAACCATTCTTAAATATGAAGATTGTTACATTTTTTGTTATAAATTTACCCCTCTGTTAATAATGCTGTAATCATAGGTTCGCAACACAGAGATTCGTTCTCTAAAATGTGCATAACAGTATTACGCAAATCACCGCGTCCATTGCTTCACAACTTCACTTATTAAAATTATGCCACAAAGCTAGAAACGCAATGTATATCAAAGTAAGGGATAGTTATCAAGAATTCTCCTATAATGCTACTGGGTTACTCGTTCTAAGCCAAGCAAGCTAATACAGCCGATTGTGGGGGCCACATAGTAATTATGGCGAATGTACCGTATTTATGTTGACAATAGAAGCGGTTACTGTCTCGGATATTCTCTTGTTTCCAAATGTCTATTTCAACCCGCTTTAAGCTTTGATTAGGCTCGGCTTAAGAGTTGGAAGTTTGTTGTTAATATTAATTACATCGCAAATATAACGCAGATCAAGTATTTGTGCTAATACATTATACTAGAGCTACTACTTCTAACAAGATATTTATATTTTAATGGACAGATATCAATGCGAAGCTTATGCCTACATTTCGCTCATAAAACGCAGCCTTCATTTTAACATTCTCGTATAGATGGGGCATAAATTTAGTTATAGTCTTAACGTAGCATGATTTTTGAGCCCACACGTGGTCGCCCACGCGAGGAGACAAAGCCTGCATTATCATAGCCCGGGGTGCGGCGGGGTGGGGCTGTTTTAATCACATCCCGACGTGCGCTGGCGCATCAATACATAGGACATAATAACCATTTAGGTGATGGAGGTTGTATCTTTTAATGGCAATGATGCAGACTTGGGGAAATTGTTTTATAAATTGCGATGTAACATTCTACCACATTGTAATGGATAAATTTTATATTTGCTAACTTCTATAGTATTGGAAGGATAATATAACAATTAATTAAACAAAATTCAATTCTTTATCAATTCGGTTCTGGACCTCATTCTGCCTTTCGTCACTGAAGAAATAAATAGTGTTTAAAATAACTTTGAACATAATTTTATGAATTAAAGTTTTACGAAACAAAATCGTGAATAAATACATAAGTACAGGAACCGTCTTTAAAATCGGATAAGTTTCTATTTAAGCGTATTAATTTAACTCTCATAACGAATTAATTATTTAATAATTCTTTAAAGCGTAAGGAAATGTTTAAATTTTTTCGTCAGTACAACAAAATCAAGTTTTTAATTATATTATAACCGTATGAATGAACTCGCGCTTCATTCATTTTACAAATCAGTATCAGTAACATGAATGGTTACCTCTGAATGGGACACGTGAAAGCTTATTGACGTTCAGTATGTGCTTGAAGTAAAATGATAAGTATTGCTGACGGTGTTTCAAATACATAGGAAATTGAATCTTAAGCATTATGATATAACTATGAAATCAGCAAAAAAACTTTGATATTAACGACATAAGAAGGGTAATCCAAGATTTAAACGAGTCGTTTTATGTTAAGCGAAACTTAACTTTATAGCGCAACAAACACAGTACGTTATGACCGCAAAATAAAAGTTGGTTATATAAAAGATGACGAATCATCAAAGTTCAAACGCATGTAGTGATGAAGATGACGTACGATAAGTTACGAGAGCCGCAACGGACTTATTGGAAATTGATTTAAGATGCAACGATGAAAGAGAGGATATTGTGATTATTGTTAGGAAGATTTAGATACTGTGAGATACTTGGCTCTTGATAACAGTCACACTTGAAATTAATACTTGTAAGTCTAATCTCAAACCTCGACTTAACTCATTAGAAAATAAACTGTATTTAGAAAATATTAGAGTCCCTTTTGACTAATCTATTGTATTTCGTATACAGTTGTAACACTTATAAAAGTTATGATTTAATAAATTATAACACTCGTGCAAGGATCTTTGTTCGTATCATCGAAATGAGCACGTCTTGTGAGGGCTTGACAGACTTTTTGTGTTACAACTCATCTGCTCTTCAGACAATGACCCACGAATCTTCGACCCGAGACATATCAAAATTATATTGCCAACTGGATGTGACAATATAATACTTATATTGATTAGTAAGTGTCTATTCTTTATCCATGTTCTCATTGAGCCTTATTCATTACGTAATACAGGTCATTATCTATTAATTTCGTCATTATTAATTTATTAAACAGTAATCTATTAGTGTCAATCTAAATATATGTATTTGTGTTTCATACAATGTCTAAGGTTTTGTTTGTAATCCTGCATGTTTGTTTTTGTGTATAGTTTCTTAGTTCAATGTAAAAATACGTTTTGTGAGGTCGCGATCTCGGGCGCGGAGGGCGGTTCGGTGTCGTCTGAACAAAGACGTTTAATTGTCGGTTATCCGACTATAAATCCATACATTATACAACCTCTCATTATTGAACTTATCGAATCATTGTTAATTGAAAATTCAACTTTATTTTTGATATGGTATTAAATTAAATAATAATTAATCGTTCCGGGTGGTTTAGGTATTTGCCATTCAAATAAATTTACCACGCCTAAATAATTGTCGATTTATTTGTGACATGTTATGTGTAATTTTGTCAAATTTTAAAACTGAGAAGACTAAATATTTAATAATTATATTACAACTTCAACTCTTTGTTACCCGGAATTATCTTTAAATATTAAATTTGATGCTATATCTAATAGCTGTGTCACAGTTGTTCGCGGTATTTTCTGTATTAATCTAACGATATATTTCGTGCACAAATCGTGAGCGTATCGTTCGCGCCTCGCTCTCGAGTCGGACGTTGATTTATAGATGCTTTATTTGATTCGATTGTATCATCAGAATATCATAAATCGAGAGCTCCCCAACTTGTTACGTCCCCTCTGTGTCGTTCATATTTTCTATACTCGGTATTTTCCTGATGCCATTATGTCTGTATAGGTGATAACTGAATCCGAGTTGAGTTTGCTTCGGGACTTATTAAGGTATGATGTCACTTTCCTTGTTTAGCAGAGATTAGGATTGGAGTAAATAAGGAAAAACGTTGAAAGAACAAAAAAGTTTTGTGTGAGAAACTTATCGATAGTTAATTGTTTATCGGTAACGTGTGTAGATATTAATAAGGAGCTTATATTTTTCATATATATTCAACATTAATTTAACTCTATAATTGTATGCACATCGGTAGAATAAAATAAAACATTTTTAAGTGACATAATAAGATTGGTGCAGCAAATTGGTGATTTAGAGAAAAAACAGGAAAACAATAAACATGCTTCAAGTGAACTTTCCGGTATAAGTTTCGAACCCCTGTACAAACCACATTTTTACTTGTCCAAATAAATTAATACAGGCGTCTGGGGGCTGTGGACTTGTCAAATTAATTTCTTCCTTCAAGACTATTTGTCTCGTCGAAGGGCAAAAAAACTTCAATATCGATTGTTAGGCCATTAGCTTGTCCGGGGTGAGTTCGGAGAAGACGTTGTGTGAAAATAATTTGTCCTAGACATATTGTGAATTGTGTTTTGCAAAAAAAATTCTAACAATGAAATGTTCATACAAAAAATGTCGCATAAAAACATGTTAAACTTTGTCTCTCTCGTTCTAATTTCCTTGAGTAATAAAATTCGGAACAATTAGATCTTAGACCTGAGTTTAAGGCAAGTGGAATCGTTTTATAGGTAATCAAATAAGGCGGGCGTCACGCACGGCGGGGTCGTGGGCTCCAGAATTAAAGTGCGCTTTTTTGAAAGCACCAATCTTGCCGTCACAGTCGATAAACCAGCATCGTGCCGAATGAGGTCCGCGGTGAGATAGATTTGGATACAAGAGAGTTTTATTAGACGCTATAATGAAATGTGTTTTGACTATGGATTGACAAAAACTCTTCCATATAATAAGTACAATTTAATTCTCTTACAGCCTATATTGGTGCAAATGTGCAGTGAGTAAAGTCATAACAGGAAATATCTTTGAATAAATTTAGAATATTTGTCACACTAATTGCTGTATTAGTTTCTTTATATAATCCATTATATTTTTCATATGCATATGCGTCTGATACGTGTTTTATATGAATATAAAGTTAGCATTTAAATAGCTTTAGGTACATATATACTAATCGCTTATGGTTGTATTTATAACTTCGAGAACATACCTATCTATAAAAACCAAAATTTGGAACCACGTATTTTATCAAACGGCGTGATGTATTCCGCAGGTGGTGTATTACCATGTTATCTAGCTCTGTATTACGATGTCCTCTCAAATACGCGACACTTGTGTCTGACAGTTCGGTTGATATTGTTACCGAGGGTTACTTATTGTTTGGATTAAATTAAATTTAATGCAACAGAGTATTGCGCCATGTATAAATTCATAGTGAATTGTACTCTATTTTAAACAACTGACCATAATAGCACAGATTACTTGTTAACCATATCGGAAGAGCAAATAACAATGATACGTCGATGTTGATTATATTATCATTTTCGTGGAATATCAAAAAGCTGTGAGCGGTGATATAGCGGTAAGGGAAAACTTTGTAACGACAAGCCCGCAGACGTTTACAGGGATTGCGGTTTGCTGAAGGTTACCCTCATGATACTCGGTTATTGTTCAAGTTGTGATTGTTGTTTTGAAGCATTTTCTGTCTTAACATAATAAATAAATAGCCGCAATGAAGCCTGAGAATGCGATCTTTATTTATGACTAACAGAAAAGAAAGCATCTTATCATAAAATGACAGAATAATATTAATGAAATGTCGTGACCTAATTTATTGTGATTTTCTCCGACTCAATAGTTTACAAACTAAGTCAATCAAACAGTATTTCAATGGTTTTTGTAACATTGTTATAACTCCTAAATTTTTTTTATTGAGATCGCAATAAAATGACTTACGGTTGTTTAAATTTAAAGTAAAACTCATTGTCACCTATGTATTTTGCGATCTGTAAGGGAAGCAGGAATATATCCTTGTACGAATCGATTAATACAAATAAAATATTAGTTATAATTGTATTTTATCCAATTCTAATATGTAAAATGTATAGAAAATTACAAAGACAATTTTTGTTTTAAATTTATTTTTGTATACAAAGTGTTATTTTCAAAAGCAGAATTCGTGATCAACGGTTTGTATAAATATTTTTTTTTGCATTAACATACGTATATATAAACATATTCAATATACAGCCGCGAAACAGTTTACTTTTCTAGTTATAATACTTTTTATTTCAAACGAAATCATCGCATCTTTCAGTGTTCATCCATCATGGACCACAGCCTCCTTCCCCTCTTCATAATTTGATTTCAACAATCTGTCGCTTCGCGGTCTCCCTTATTAATATACATAATTTTTTTCTGTTTCATTTGTCAAACGTAATATCCAAACTTCTATCGGATTTGATATGTGCTGTGTTTAGCAATAATTTGTTTTACAGTGGATAATTAAATTATATTATTGTGTATCATGTCGCCTGAAACTATATTTTACATTATAGTTAAGACAAAAAACTATTATCGGGAATTATTTAACGACATTATCTATTATATACATATAATAGATAATATTTTTTTATACAAATGTGTCAAAAAATTAACAAGAAGTTGATAGATAGTTAGATACAATAAAGTAATTAGAACATATAGTTTGTATAGACACTGCAATCTGATATAATACAATATTTTCCATATCAGAGTTCAAACAGACAAGATATATTATTTTGTTATAGAGGGACGTCTGTTCATCAGTCAATAAATTAGAAGCGGTGCCGAATCAAGAAAACAATAAGCGCAAAACAGAAGGGTTCTTCTGTGTAAATAACCCGACCCTACCAATTAGACAGGGTATGTGGCATATTAGATTAGCTGCACTATTGTGATAACATATTATCCAATATATAAGGCATAACATCATAGAGCCTTCAAACGGAACATTATCAAGTACATAAAGACGACTACATTTATTCTGCTCAAGCAACAGGCAGTGGATACGTTCTTAATATTTGAGCCCTGTTAAAAATTTTATAATGTGTGTTTCGTATTTTCTTTTCCTTTTATATTATTAAATAACATAAAAAATATACCACGTAATTAGGCATTAAGACATGTAATTAGAGAGGCAAGAATTAATAAAATAATATCGTAACGGCAGTTCAAATAGGTTATGATTTTTAAAGGCTGACGTGTTATTAAATGATTTTAACAATATAAATTTGTCTTAATGATAAATATTATATAGGAATTATTTAAAACAAACAAAGAAACTCTTAACGTACAATGATTGAACATTCTCCCTAAAGTTAATTGTGGTAATCTTGTTAAATTTATATAAAAGTGTTGACATAATGGCTGGGATTAGAGGTAATTCGGCGCGACGAGAGAACAGTCACTGGAAATTGACCACATATGGCGTACAAAACACCCTAGCCACCATCAAGACTTACGCTATCAGAGACAAATGACAATTAAATGTAAACACAACTCTATGCACTTGATATAAGCTGTAATATTGAGTGCATTTATATGCTTGAAGCCATTGAAAACTATAGTTGGATTAATAATTCATTTTAATTTGTTGCAAATAAATCGTTGTCGATATTCGGTTGTAAAACGAAATTGTACCGAGCCCTCATATGTACCAAATGTTAGGATTAAGTTCGTTTTTAATGTACCTTACGATATTTGTTTTATTTATTCAGATCTTTACATAATTTAAGTTAAAAATTCATTGACTAATTTTTCTTTGTTTCGTTATTATCATATTTTTATAATATTATGTAATAAATGGCATAAATAAAAATTTATTTAAAGATACTTTAAAATAGATTTTATATTAAACAAACATTATATGTGATATTAATAGTGCCTAATGTTTCATAAAAAATATATAAATTATTTCAAAACCATATTTCAGTATTTGTAATATGAATTCTAGCCGGATATCAATTTAATATAGTAATAGAACACTGTACGAATTAGAGAAGATGCTATTTACTTAATTGTGGAAGGAGCAGTTTAGGTTTTACTTGTAAAAGAAAGCCATACTTGAATCCGATTGACTACCTTTAAACGAGATGCCACCCACTGATTCCATGATTCTACAGTGTCATGACACACGACGTCAAGAGTGCAAACTTCGATGCACTACAAACATACAGATACAGCACGCCGCGTCCTTATCTCAATGTAATAAAGTCCATTTATGTTAAAAATATGTGCAAATATTCTATATCATGCCAAGCGAGCGATTTTCAAAAACGTCACTCAAGTCCCATATTTCGCTGACGATGCGACGTAGGCACAAAGGGATGACATTTGCTCATTTTACAGAGTAAGGAATTAAACTTCTATTTCGTTATAATAAAGAACATGTTTCCACGATGTAATTTTAATTACAGAAGTCGCTGATAGTATAAGTAATGCTACGCACTGGGAAATTTATAAGTCGTAAAATATATAGTGATATGACTCCTTCTTGATATTAAAGAATAACTTTTAGAAAAGTCTGCTGTATTTTACATAAACAAAAACAGTTTCGTCTATTCTTTACTCGGTAAACATGGTACGTATCAGTGTGACGAACAGGTCAATATTTACTTTTTGAAATCATTGCAGCCCCATCCCTTATTACATTCAAATAGACAACCACATTACCAATCACATGGCGGCAAAAATGCAAGAATAAAACAATTTGTTTGCTTTAAAATGTAGGCAGGAAAAAAATATTGTTAGCGGCGAGACGAACAAAGGGTCTATTTAACCCTTAAATCCAAACACGTCCACAGCATATCACAGACTATAATAATGTGCATATTAAAAAGTTAATTTTAAACGCATGTAAAAATATTTTGCTGCTATTTTTTCATCTGTGGCGCATGTGGGATATAGCGTATAGGTGATTCAAATAGAGACAAGCGTGACGAAAATTGTGTGGGGTATAGTGATGCAACCCTTCCATACTTGCACCGCACAATCCGCACAGGGTTGCTGCAGAAAGGATCAAAACATCTTGATATTGGCATTATAATTTAGACGATTGCTAAAAATATATGTTTTGTTCCTTTCAATATTATATTTTTAGGACTACCGTCATTTAAATGTCAAGTATCCTTATTCCATTGTCATAAGCAATAATATCGGCGAGATATTTTTTATCTTAAAAGAATTTTTATATGAGTGTATGTAATTACAGGAAATAATCACTACTTTTATATCTCGCAGATAGAAAACAATACGTTTAATTATTAGTAAATAACTCGACAAGCAATAAAAAGTTACTGTGTTATCCGAAACTCTTTGGAGTGTATATGAAACATGATTGTAACTATTTTTGTCTAACAGATTAAATTTAATCTAGTATCAAGAACGTTTGTCGTTTTACATCTACCCCCCGTAGAAGCGTGAAATTCGTACAATAAATGCCTTTGTATTGCGGCGGGGCGCTGTTGACTTTTCGATGAGATCATACAATGAGGTTTTGGACCTCTTTGGATCACTTTTTAACTTTTGTTTATAAAAATATTTGTGGTCAATGTTTAGACTAAGCTAATACAGTTATAAGTTAATTAAGATCCATGGTGAATGTCAATAAATTAATAACACGAGCTCTTCTTAAGCAACTTTAAATATGAAATAAATGATAACATTCATTACAAATTCTTGGTTTGGAGAGGAGATTTTTGAAAATGACATATTAAGCTCTCTGGAAATAACAATAGTTTTAAGAGTATGCACTCTTTAGATTAAAAATATTGAAAAGGTTATATTTCATGTTTAAATTTTTTGGGCAATATTGATTTAAATTAAATTAATATTTCGATGTCATTGTTAGTATATCATATTTTTCCTTCTGATACATATATATATAAGTCTATAAAGCTATACATAAGAATAGTTATGGGATATAGGTTGTGTTTATAATCTATTTTTCATACAAAAAATAATAATACAATTTATGGTTTTGACTTATATTAATTTCATAAACACCTTTAAATATTCCAGCATAAGTTACATTTGACTTTTACTTTCGAGTGCGGATATCGTAACAGTTAAATACCTAATGGAATCTCAGACTTTCCCTAGTATTCATTGTAATAAAACTAATATTTTTCCGATTAACTACGAGTCTATAATTATTTTTGACAACATATTCCCGACGTTTTGGTAACTTTGCAACCGTCATCACGTTCAGTTTAGATGAGTTATCTTATTAACATTCTCACAAACGCGTAGTAAATCCAAAAACTGTAGTTTTATATGAGTAAAATACCTATTAAAAATGTTAACAAGTACCTACTGCATAATACAATTAGTATTGGAAGCCTGCGTGTGCTGTTGAAGGTTTTTGACCAAAAATCTTCACGAATTCAATTGCCATAAAAGTCTTATTGTCCTTTATATTTTTGACGGAAGACACTTTTTATATGACATACCCTCAATGCTGGAAGCAATTTAAACGAACGAGTAATGCAGGTGCAGAGGACGGTTGCGATATTGTTGATTGAATTAAACAAGTTTTTGTACTTTTAATATATATATATTCGTATTTATAACATATATATTGTAACAATAAATTTCTACAAACGGTGTCTGGAAAATCTGATGTTTGTACACGTGTACACAATATTTCTATTCCTGTAACGAGTATTTATAAATATTAACGTAAACAAGATTAAAAACAATGTTTACAATAATACAGTATAATATTCATACCCTAGTTAATTTGTTTTATTAAAACAATTTTTATAAAATTTTCCACGACCCGTCTCGTATTCGTCGCGTCAGACACGTTATTGGCCTCGGAGTCGGAACACATTTTACAGCAATGTTTTTATTTAATTCTTATTATCGTTTTATTATACAAGTGTATTGTTAACTAATGCTCACACCTTTTTTTACGTTCCATCAACACTTCTGTATAGCTTAAGAATCTAAGTATTTCATTTCCCCCAGCACGTTCGATAAATATTGAAAAAATGCTTTTTAAATATTTATAACGATATGTTTAACTTGTATTTTCGTACAATGTACATGTTTGATTATTTGCTTAGCAATTATATAAGGTGGCAACCAGAGGTTGTAGGAAAACTACGAAACTTACTTATACGTATATTATAATAAAAATTACATATTAAAACTTATAACCTAAACCTAAGACTACACGATTGCCCCGATGTTAGATGTTAGGATAGCAATACCATCCCGTAGCTTGTTTGGTATCAGGAATCAGCGGAGTTCAACCCGCGGAGTCAGCTTCGTCACTCGTTATATGATATTTTATCCATACAACGATGTTGCCCCGGCGATGTTCATTTATTTTATAAAATAAAGCGCGTACGTAACAAAGCTTAATATTGAATAAAAATAAATAATAATTATAATTGCAGTATCGCTTTGTTTTTGTTGTCCGTACATATGTAATTTAGTTTAGGATTATCTTCTTGCAACTTGTAATGTGTTAATGCAATTATTACTGATGATTATTAAATTTACCATAATACATTTCACTGGTATATTGAAGTAAAATTATATTACAGATACTCTTTTGCAGCAGCGTTTCGTTCGTGTACATGTATGTATATAACATTGTAAGTAAGGACTGCTTGTAGTTAATAAGTATTGTAGCTGACACATTTTAACTTATATTAAAAACAAACATAAATTTAAATGTATTTTTAAAAGATTCCCTTCCGCCATACAGTATCTACATTTTGTATATGATACAGAACGATCGCTTTCCGCCCGTTTTTTTATTATTGGTTTTCTTAATCACAAACAATGTTTCATAAATACATTATGGAAAGAATATTTTTTTCGCAATAATTAACAGCCTACAAAGGTATAGCGAATGATAGGATCGTTAATATCAGAGTCGTCAATGATATTGTGAGCCGCAGTCACTCCAAGCTCGTCGGAATTCGCCGTCTATTAATCAAGCAACACTTCATCGTGCGATTATAAGCTTTTAAATAGGGAGGGTGCAGCTCTATATAAATTAGCAAGCGATGAAAACGTGGCTCTAGTGATGACAAACGTCGATGAAATCCTGCCTTTGATTTTATAGTCGATGGAATTAAAATTTTGTTACATTCAATTTTGTTTCAGATTAAACCTTATGTATAAAAAACTTAAATTATTTAATTTACAATAAATTTTCAACTCCTTTGATTTTTTTTTTCGTATCATAATATAATAAAATTTAAGTTTTTGAATTTAATTTTAAATGAATCAGTATTAGAAGTAATTATAACAATATTTAATAACTTCCCAGTTGTTGCAATTTGAATTCAATATAAAATTTTATCGAATGTTTAAATCGACAGTTGATCATCACAGATTAACCCTTCCATGGTCTGCAGTGCCCGGGGCGCAGCGAAACAGTTAACTAAATTAAAGTGAGTGTGAAGACCGCTGCAGGGTTAACTATTCCATTTCGTTTATTGCGCACAATTCTCTTAACCCTTCGCTGCTTAATAAAGATATAGAGGCCTATTAAGAGTGACTGAGAATGCACTTTTAAACAGTCATTTCATAAAGCCATAGGGTACAAAGCACCCTGTGGGAATCGTTGTCTAATTACCGACTAAAACCAGCATTTTCTTGGAATTCTTAAGACCCGTATCGAAGTAACATCTGTGTTTTCTTAGCAGGTGATTGGACGCAGTTTTACATAGCTTGCTTAACTACCCTCATAGTTTTAATTAATTCAAAATGTAATAATCATTACCAATCATCATAGGCATACTAAATGCAATTTTATTTTACTAACCAGGTGACGGTAAAAAACACATTAGTTGATTTCTTCTAGTAGAACTGCTTATCGGATATTTTTTTGTTATATCTCATAGGTTATATTAGGTATTTATTATGTATTTCAGAGCAAACAGGTGAAATAGGTTCCACTAATAGCATATGATGAATGTTAATTTAACCCGAAAAACCTTCTACCGTCGCATTGGTATGCCATTTAATGGATTAGCGGTATATCTTTGCGAGTGCAAACGAATCCATTATCTGCATTTTAGGATTCATCGGAATTGGTAATATTTACACGACTTTCAGTTTTGAGAGGCTTTTTGGTAAATTAATAACGTCCGATATCAATTTTGCCGTCCGGATGTTTTATATTAATACACCTGTCAATATCAATCGCAGATTGTTAAACCAATGATGATAGACGTCTCTGAGCTTACCTTTGTTTATTTGACTTGAATAATATCGATTTATATATTAAAATTTAATCATTAAATGTCCCTTGTTAATTCGATATCGTTGGAGTTATATAAAATAATTCTTTTAATAGAAAATTTTATTCATTTTATTAGACTTGCAAACTTCATTACGTATTTTTTTTTCTTTTTATATATATTTTTTTAATAGTCTATTTTAATTTCTACGTTTTCTCTTATAATAAACATATTATTTTGAAACCGATGGTATTTTAATTAATAGAAGCCCACTGTTATTTCTATACTCATTGGCTGTTCGGTAAACAGCGAGGCACTATCAGTCATGACTATGCATAAGCTCACGAATTTGCGTATGCATATATAATATTATCCCGACATATCCAGACGTGAATACGGACTGTTTATAAACAGAAATGGGATTTGTCGGAACCGTTTGTAATGACATACAATTTTTATACTTTCAATGAAATTTCCATTTTATTAAGCATAGTTTTTTCTTGACAGTAATCATTGTATTATAATTATCATTACCAGTAAAAAAGATGGTTTGAAAATCTTAGTTATATTGATATAAATTTGAGTTCCCATCTAGAGATCCTTTTGTATGTCTTTAGATAGCATATTTAAATATTGAATAAGCCCATGTATATGTAATACATTATCTGTTGTATTTTTTTTATAGCATCCAGACCAGCTGGGTCCAAACCAAGCTATGGCAAGCCGTTACCGAATACCTAGAGGATCGCCAATTCTTAAAACACAGTCTTGGAACGAATAAATTTGAAATTTTTCAGTCTTTGGTAAGGGGTGCAATTTAGTAATTAATTGTATAAAGAGCATCAAAATGTAATAATAGGTAGGTATAAGGTAAGGTAAATATGCAAGCTAAGGTAAAAGGTGGTTTAAGCATATAGTAGTTCAGCATAATTTTTATATGTAACATATCTGTCTGATTTAAGCCATTTAAATATATGTTAAAACAAATTAAAAAATTCTTAAATTAATTATTATTACATAAATAAATATTATTTAATTGGAATAATGGCACGAAAAATAACTATTTGGATACGGTAAATATAAAAAAAATAACAATGTTCTCATTATAAATTAGCACATCCATTGCAGGAATGACTCCTTGGCCTGCCCACACAGCTGACAGTTTTTCACAATCATCACAAGTAGAAAGTGTAAAACAATGCGTCTGTACGTCACAATGGGCATTGTTCGTTATTGAGTCACGTAGCGTCCTAAATGTCGTGGTAGACTAGACTGTACATATGTTAGGTAAACAGCGGTATAAGCATACATGCGACGGCCTTAAGCATTCATACTCTGCCACCCATAGACTAAATGTTCTCTCGTTGATAACAAGACATCCAATAAAACAAATACGAGAACATGTTGCAATTCGCAAATAAATAAAATGTATGAAACCTTAACTTGTCGCGATCATTGATAATAATATTTATATACATGGAGACTGTTAAAAGACTGTAATTCAGAATCCCATCAAGTTATATTGAAACGAAATTATTAATTGAAGAATTTCATTATTATTTCTATATATTTTCATAAAATTCCGAACGTCACTTAAAAAAATAAATAAAACGAATAAAAAAACGCATTCTATATTCAAATTATTAATTTTAATTATATTATTAGCTACACCCCAAAATAAATAGAAAAATCACGTCAAATCCACTAGCACTTTTATCACGCGGGACAAATGAAAACGGAATGGTTTTTCCATTATATAAAGGGTTTCTGAATGATATAAGGTTTTCTGTCGCGTAATTGTTTCCATTCGGACCGGGATCGGATAAATCAGATAGGAGGAATAAAATGTGTCCAGCGGTCGTGTTGCGGGGCTGGCCTCCTGTCAGGGGCCGAGTAATAATAGTTTAGTGTCATTTCATATAATACGTTACACAAGAACAGATACTCGCCCGTATGTATTCATTAATATTTATTTTTAAAACACAAAAATATTATGAGATTTAAAAATTTTGTATGGAAAAATACAAAGATAAAGATGTTTAATTTAGTGTTTGACTTGATGAATACATGATTTGAAACTTTTTTATTTATTTTTTATTTATTCAATTTAGATGTTATAAAATTTACTTTGTTTTAAAGGCATTATCCTAGATTTAATTCAATATCCAATATAAATTACACGTTAAGAAAACTTCCGACACTTAGAATATGTTGCTTTCGCAATGGCCATCCGATAAACTTCAACAACTATTTCACATATATATTTGTGATTTTATTATATAATATCTTTATTATGTTATTGTGAGGCAAGGAATCTTGCTCTTCAGTTGCTAACATTCCAAAATCAAACCACATTAGTTACAGTCAACATAAAGCCTTAGGCTGTTATATTTGGACAAATCTCGTGGGCGTTTCGTCTGATTACCACCTTTTTGCGATCTCGTTCATTGAATACAAAGCCACTGGGAAATGAGAATACAGTTGAGAAAACAAATAAAAGTACTGCCTACATTGTACATTCGATTTAAATCTAGATTGAGTTAAGTGTATCCGATTTAATACTTTCTGATTCATCTTAAAAATATTAACAATAAATCCCATTGGCCATGTTATATTGAATTATTATCTTAAAAGCTTATTTGTCTTTGCTACGTATTGTTCATATGTGTTTAAACATCTCGAGGTTCTGTTACACTGTCGCTTGCTCCACATTCCTTAATTAAATTTTTGAATTCCTCAAAGATGCAATGAATTAATAATGAAATGCTTACGTTCATGAATATTAAAATTTTGCTACTCTTTGAATAATTTTCATGATTCTCTATTGTTTTTACTATTATTGACCATCTTAACACGCATATGCATCTAAAGGTTAGACACCACAACAAAAACAACCAACCCCATTTGTTATTACCTTTTAAGAGCGCCACGCCTTTCGTGGTTTGCGGTCGGCTGAATAAAAAGCTCATACAGGGAATTTATTTCAATGCACGTGAAACAGTATTTAGCGTTCGTTTTAGTATTCCTGGTATTGTGACTGTCCTGTTTTCATGTGATTTTAGTATGTGTATATGTATATTGTTGTTAAAATCAAATACATTAAGTATATCTTGAATGTGTTATAATTGAAGAACAACATTATTTGGATTTGTTTTTGACGGAGTCATGTGCAATCAACGCGGACATTCCGTGAGACGCAACGTTTGTATTCGCTGTCGCTATGAAACATCAATAGATTTGTTTAATATATTAACATCTAAGAGCTTTTAGGTTTTGCTTTCTGCTACCTTTGTTTTGTTTAAAACTATTTTCTTTTGTTTCCTTGTTCAGTTTTCAATGAACTTTTATCTATACAAATATACAACTGTTAATAAGTTTACTTTTTGACTGTTTCACGCTATTAATTTTTATATTGTATTAAAATGTATTTCTTTGCTACAATAGTGTGTTATATTACAGAGTTCTTTCAATTTCCTGCTATACTGCATCAGACTTTTCAGATCTTTCATCTTGTCAGTATCCGCGTTAACCCTACACATTCCTATCAAGGAGGCACCCTTCAAGGGCATTCTTAAGATGTTTTCCGAATTTTTGCAAGACAAATAGCAGCCGCTTGACCAAGATGACATATTGCTAGGATGCGGCACTCCCCGGAATTCCTACGAGGGTCAATGATTTATATGTAGTAAACTTTTAGTTCGGCTTTATGAGCTGGTGTATTTATGAGCGTTCGAAGTTGTTCCTCGAGTGGCCACTCATATTGTTTTCAATAAAGTTTTGGATGTTTTGTACGTAGTTGGCTTTATTTTAGCGCGGACTTTGTATGTACGATGCTGTTTGGGTTTACAGTGGCTTAAACAGTGAACTAATTTATGAGAGAAACATATAAGTAAGTCGAATATTATTATTTTAAAAACGAATAAACTTAGGCTTAACATTAAAGTCGAAAATATAAAAGTGGCTAAGTCTTAATAAGTGAAATTGAAATAAATCAAGCCGCTGTGTTGAGAAGTGACCGCAAATGGGGCCGACTGCAAATGGGTTGTAAACGAGGCGCCGTGAACTCAAGTTTCGCTAACACCGGCTAATGCTTTTAAAACGTCCTTTTGTATGCATTTAAAATTTTAGATTGTTTTTGTAGAAATAGTTTTTATTTATCTAATAAACAATTTAACAGACAGATAGAAAGATTTTACTAAAAAATCGAATGTATTTGTTAACAAAAACAAAAGAAGAGACTTAATTTGAATATATCAAGGATAAGTTCTTTGTCCGTCAATTTGGAAGGCATTAGATCCCGAGGGAGCCGGTCAGTGGATCGTGTCAATCACAATCAGCCGTCTTAGCCGTGCATAGCCGGGATGGCACACAACGATTGTTTACGTAAACTGACCGCTACCTCCTAATCTCAGGATTACTAATGACTAAAGGCAGCCTCAGATAACTTTGACAAACACCGGAACAATATGCATGCCAGCGATGAATTTTCCAGTATTATCGTCATCGTAATCTGCTCTCACGATATCACTGCTTAAAACGCTATCAACCCAGCAATCATCGCATGCGAAATCGAAGCTAATTTAATTTAAATTTTAATAATTTAAAACCAATTGCATCGCGAGATCAAAGGGACTTCATTGATAATGATGTTAAAAGCATACATGCGTGGGCATGTATTTCAGCATTAAAGATTTTATCAGTCGCGATAACATAACCGATACGAATTACTTAAAGTATATACGGATCACCGAATCTAGAGCGCTCTGTAACCGCTGCTATATGAGCAAACTCCCAAAGGCGACTATGTCTCTCAATGAAACGCCTCGACTTACTTTCTTTGACATTGACAAAGGTACACTTATTAACTATTATTATTATTATTATTATTATTATTGTTTTTTTTTTCCACATAAACCTTAAAAAACTTAACTTGACACTTATTTCTACTTATTTTCCTGCTAATGAAA